>NC_081543.1:17318527-17324443 GCF_901000735.1 Corylus avellana | reverse complement strand
AAATTCTACTAAAAGCCGTGATACAAGCAATACCCACTTTTTGTATGGGTGTGTTTCGACTCCCGAAGGTGCTTTGCAAGGAGATTAATTCCCTAATGGCGAGGTTTTTTTGGGGCCACCAAGAAAATGAAAGGAAAATCCATTGGATGAGTTGGAGCAAGACGGGACTTTCCAAAAATCAAGGAGGTCTGGGTTTTCGTGACCTTGTTTGTTTTAACAAAGCCCTTTTGGCAAAACAAATTTGGCGCCTCTGGAAAACACCAAACAGTTTAATTGCAAGGATAATGAAGGCCAAGTACTACCCGACATGCACGGTCCTTGAAGCTTCCTTAGGGAATCGGCCTTCTTTCGCTTGGCGAAGTATCCAGGGTGCTAGTGATCTTGTCAAAGATGGCTTAGTATGGAGAGTTGGAAATGGAAAATCAGTTCGTATATGGAAGGACAGGTGGCTGCCTAGACCTACAACGTACACGGTGATCTCTCCTCCTTCAATACTTGATCCGAATGCAACGGTTAGCCAACTCATTGATACAGACACAAAATGGTGGGACTATGCGTTATTGGAAAGATTATTCTCTCGGGAGGAAACTATATCTATACTTTCGGTACCTCTTAGTACCTCGGACCAAGATGACAAGCTTATATGGAGAGGAACGGCTAAAGGGCTTTTTTCAGTTAGAAGTGCGTACCATATGGAAAAAGGAAGAGAATCTGCCTCTCAGGCAGAAAGTTCATCTCGGGTCCGTCATTGTGATGTTTGGAGATCCATTTGGCGACAAAAAATACCAAGTACGGAGAAACACTTCCTCTGACGCGCCTGTCATGAAATTTTGCCTACAAAAGCAAATCTTGGGGCCAAGAAGGTGACTGAGGACTCCTACTGCCCAGTCTGTGAACGAGCAGAGGAGACCATATACCATGCGCTATGGGAATGCCCTGCGGCCAGGGACGTTTGGAGTGCTGGGTGCATTAAATTCCAGAAAAGCCATTTTGAAGGGCCGTCTTTCCTTCAGGTGGTGGAGGGAATGTTGAAGAGCTGCGACCAGATGGAATTTGCTCAGTTTGCAAACATTGCTCGTCGTATTTGGCTTCGGCGAAATGAGCTGATTCACGGTGGTGTTTTTCTCCATCCCAATTTGTTAATTCAGCAAGCCATACGGGCAGTGACTCTGTTTCACCTGGTGCGGAATGAGGTGGTACCGTAAGAGGTTGCTTGCGAGGCTTCTAATCACTGTAATTGGAAAAATCCTCCAATTGGGTGGTTTAAGGCCAACTAGGACGCGGGCGTCAATCAACGTTTAGGGCGTGTGGGCCTTGGGATTGTCATAAGGGATCATCAAGGAAAATTGTGGGCGGCAAGAAGTATGACTCGTCGGGGTTTTTTGGACCCAACTTCGGCTGAAACTTTGGCAGCCATTATGGCGGTTCAGTTGTGCACTGAGATGGGGATGAAGCAGGTCCAACTGGAGGGTGACGCGAAGGTGGTCGTGGATGCAGTGAATTCCCTGCTGCCTGATGAGAGTGCAACGGGACACCTCACTGAAGACTTGCGGATAGCTCTACATTCCTTCACGTCATGGGAGTTGGGGTACGTTCGGAGGGAAGGCAATAACGTGGCTCATATTCTTGCCAGTTTGGCTGTGCAAAATGAGATGGACAGGGTGTGGTTTTATGAACCCCCGGATTGTATCCGTGAGACTCTACATGCAGAGGCTTTAGCACTGCAGTGTATGACTTGATTTATCAATGAAAACGCCAATTTCTTCAAAAAAAAAAAAAATAGAGCTACATATATATATATATATATATATATATTCCATTATTTATGACGGCAAAACACATACATATAGGTAGGAGTGCTTAAACTGTTATAACCAGCGGTTATTGGCTATAACCGCAATCGCAACCACTTTGGGCAGTTATCGATTTTTAATAACCGCAAATGCTTAGGTGGTTAGTATTTATTTTATAACCAATGATTAACGGTTATTCAATCTAATAACTGACGGTTTTATAACCGCTTTTTTTTATATATGCTTTTGAGCATTTTAAGTGTTTTAGGCATTTAATTGTCCAAAATGTTCCAAAAAAGATGAAAAAAAAAATTTTTTTTTTAGCCAGCTAATGTTTTTGAATAAGGTTTAGCCCAAAACATTATATAGTCATAAATAGCTCAAATCCATTAATTCAAATACAAATGAAAAAATTAATATAAAATATTAAATTATAAAAATTGGCCCACAAGCATTATTAGGTTAATAGCATCGAGGGATTGTCCCCAGGGAATGGTCCTTTAGTGTAATGCTGAAGATTGATTCCTTTGGAGCAACCTAGGGAACTGTTCCCAATTTATTAATCTCTTAATTTCATTTCATCTTTTGTGTACATGCACATCAAGCTTAACTCTAATCATGGCTTTATTGTTTTTATAACCATGCAACGTTTAATGTCGTTTCTTTAGCACAGTTCATAACTCATTTAGCAACACTTGTAAAATCTTCTAAACACATTTAAATCAACCATTTATTTCATAACTACCATTATTTAAAGCTAGTGATTCAATTAATCTGACAATATCTTACTTTAGAGCATTCACAATGGAAGAGCCAAATGTTACTTTTATCTAAAATGGCTAATCAGATTTATAAAAAATCTCATACATTAGATTAGCAAAAGAAAAAAGCAAAATGCAAAATGGATATTTAATTAGAAGAGCAAAAAAAAAAAAAAAAAGTTAAATGTAGCAGCACTTTTCAAGGGAGCTATTTTATTTTTTATTGTTTCTCTCATCTATTTTTTCTTTTTCCCAAAACTTTTCCAAAAACGTTTTTCCAATAAAGAGTAAAAAAATAATATTTAAATGATATAGATAAAAATATAGTTAATCGAATGTAAGGGGCCTTTAAAAATTCATAAGCTAAACTAGATAAAGTGAGTTTTGAGAAGCCATTTTGCATAAAAATTTGGCTCCTCTATTGTGAATGCTCTTAGTAATTGAAAACCCACTTCTTCACCACCCATATGAACAAAAATTAGTTATAAACTGGTTTGTATGGACAAAAATTAGCTACAAATTGATTTGTAGCAGTTAGACTGGTTTTGTAGCAAATTGCTACAAAACCAGTCTAAAAAATTGTCAAATGTCCTTTAACATGTGATAAGCGCGTGTTTGCTACAAAACCAATCTAAAAAATAGCCAAATGTCCCTTAACATGTGATAAACACGTGTTTTTTAATAATATGTGCTTCTCGCATTTTTTTAATAGGACTAATAAAAAAATATGTGCTTCTTACATCCTTTATAGACACTTGACAATCTATTATACCCGTTTGTAGTTAATTTGTTTCCTTACTCTCCCTCCCCTCCTAAGATACTTAAGCCCACCAATAATTTAAACTTTAAGTTGATGCACACATTCTCATCTTATTAACTTGGAATCACTTTCTTTTTTTTTTTTAAATCAAAATATTAAATTTCCACTAAAATTGCATTAACTTTTAACCAACTCGAAAAGGGTTGGCAGGCCCAAAAATACTATTTTATTTTTTAAGGGTTACAAGAAAAAACACGTATGAAATGGAGTAGGCTCATCAACAACAAGACCCAAATAAAAAAAGCAATATAAAGATAGAAACAAATTCTAGGCAATGAAACTAACAAAGATTCGAGCCTTTCTAAGGCTTGCAAGAAGCGATAAATAAAGACGATAATTCGGTTAAAAGTCCCATTCAGTAAAAGCAATATCTACGTCAAGTGATTATTGCAGGGGAAGTATTACTAATAACCTCCCAAAACAACATCTACATGCTCGAGTGAGACTTGAAGGCAACTATTGTAAGTTATTGACCATTTGAGAATAAATCAAATAAAGAAAGCAAATTGCTTTCATTCATTGTCAAATGCTGCCAATAACTTTCAAAAATGTTTGCAATTGAAAGATTTAAGTAATGCACATTGACCCAAAGCGTTTATATTTGAAAACTTCTGGCTCAAAAGCTGCCTTCATTACATCATTATTCTTGTCTCCTGCATGCCATTTGCCATCGTCTTAATCTATGATCGACCACTTTTGGTCATCTTTTTGAAGGTATCAACTAATCCAAATATATATATATAGCTTGTGAACCTACAAAGTTGCCGGTCCAAATTTGTAGTACCAACTTCTTTGTTAAATAATTTTAGAGAAAAATATAAAAAAGTCTCTAAAATTAATAGTAGTTTGCGATACATAGTTCCACAATGTTCAAAGGTACTAAAATAGTCCATCAAACTATCAAAGTGTGTCAAAAAAATCACATCTTTTTTTATATTCCTATAATACTCATATTCTTTTAAAAATTAAATAAAAAAAATTAATAAAATAAAAAATAAACTAAATTATTTTTTAAATAAAGAAGAAAAAAAAAATCCAAGGGACGAATAAATACAAAATAATTTTTTTGAAATAAATAAAAAATTAGTTATTATAGTTGGCTTCAATTACAAATCGCTCGTGCGGTATTAAAAATATGAATAAATGCAAAATCAAACCCTTTTGTTGGCTCAACTGGTAGTCACCTCTTTCTTTTTTTCTTTTTTCTTTTTTATTTTAAAAAATTAATTAATTTTTAAAAGAATAAGAGTATTATAGAAATATAAAAAAAGATGTGACATTTTTTCTAAATTTTATAACTTATAGAAAAGTGGCCTACGTAATAGACCAGCAAGCTTCATGGATCATTGTGCTCTTCATCGGGTAGGACGAATAGTGGCATGCCAACGACAAATATATGCATGCAACTTTTCGTTTTGAACCAATTTGCATTTGGATGGACTCAAATCCCTTCAACACAAATATATGTCACGCTCCAATAAAGTAATAATGCCCGATGGCTATTTGGATGGACTCAAATCCTTTCATGTAAGATATTATATGGATGGGAGATTTCATGTATTTCTACATATCCACAAGTGAGATTTACTTCAACATGTGTTGTGTGGATTACAAAATTAGTATCCATATACGAGGGTAGAACTAAAATTTCAAGAGAACGAAAATAATAAAAAATTTTAGAGGGTTCATGTCATAAAAATACATAAAATTTAAGTCCTTTGTGGTTTAACAACTTTATTTTTTTGCCTTCTAGGGTTTATTTTTTATCACAGGAGGTACTTCAGGTTTACGTAAAAATAAAGATAGTACTTCCGTCTAAATTCCGTCCAAAATTTGACGGAAAGCCACATCAGCATCATTAAAAAATCGACACGTGTCCATATACCTAATTAAAAATTTAAAATATATATACTTTTTAAATTAAAAACATTAAAATTAAAATTTAATTAATTAATTTTTTTTTTTTAAAAAAAAATTGAAAGTGGCCTAGCTACTCCATCTGTCCGGATTGGGGGTGGCAATCTATCCCCATGGCCCATGGGGGTGGCTTGGCCACCCCAAGGGGCCAAATAGCCTTTGGGGGTGGCTGAACCACCCCCATGGGCCGCAAGCAACCCCCAATTCAGCCATTTGGAGGTGACCCGGGGGGGAATGTTCGAGCTACCCCCAATCCAACCATTTGGGGGTGACTGAAGGCCGAGGGGGGGAGGTGGCCGAGCCACCCCCAATGTGTTTGGGTGTGGTTTCGGCCACCCCCATTGGCCGTGGGGGTGGCTCACCACCCCCAATTAGGCCAGATGCAGGTGGCCAGCCACCCCCCAAATGGCCAAAGAAGCTATCCCTAATTTTTTTTTATTTAATTAAATTAAATTTTTAATTAGGTATATGGACACGTGTCAATTTTTAATGATGGTGACGTGGCTTTTTGTTAAATTTTGAACGGAGGAAGGAGCCAAAAATAATGTTATTAAACCACATCAGTCAAAAGGTATTTAACCCAAAATTTAAAAGAAAACTTCAAATTTTAAAAGCATTTTAAAAA
>NC_081543.1:17318257-17318435 GCF_901000735.1 Corylus avellana | reverse complement strand
CCCAAACGCAATCTCAAACAGGCTCTAAAAGTATGTTTGGAATTGTGTTTGAAAGTTAAAGCTTTTAAGCCAAAAAAAAATTTTTGGCAAAAGTTTCATTTTTAAGCTTTTGCTAAATGTTCGTTTTGGTAATTTTTAGAGTAAAAAAAGTTGAAAAAGTGCTTTCGAAATTTTTTAC
>NC_081543.1:17316586-17318231 GCF_901000735.1 Corylus avellana | reverse complement strand
GATTGATCCACGTGTCAGTCCTAACGGTCAACTTACGGATGGACTAACTTGGTCACTTAGCAAAACCATAGGGACCTCCTGTGATAAAAATGAAACCACATGGGAGAGAAAATAAAGTTGAAAAACCCTTAGGGGGTATGGAGTATTTAACCCCTTAAAAAATTTGGGGGCTAGCACCCGAATGCCAAGGGTGGTCCCAAGCGTTTAAAAATTCCTTTGTTTGTTTAAAAATTTCACCCAAATCACAGTCTTATAATAGAATAATTTAAAAGTTTCAATAGATCTTAATCCATTAATGTTATCCCAAGCGGATGTTATCATATATATATATATATATATATATATATAAGTCGAAGCCTTTGGTAAAAGTGCTTAGAATTGCGACACACATGTCCATATTTTTTAATTGTTGTTTTATTTTTAAAAAAATAAAAATCTTAAATTTTATTTTGTATCATTAATTTATTAAAAGATTTGCGGGTTCAAAATTTTATTTTTTGTTCACTATGTATGAACCGGTACTAAAATAATGTATGATCAAGCATACATTATTCATTAAAAAAAATAAAAATCTTAAATTTTATTTTGTATCATTAATTTATTAAAAGATTTGCGGGTTCAAAATTTTATTTTTAAATTTTATTTTGTATCATTAATTTATTAAAAGATTTGCGGGCTCAAAATTTTATTTTTTTTGTTCAGTATGTATGAACTGGAACCGGTTAAAAAAATTGAAAGGTATTAACTCTTTTTTGTTTTTGTTATGTTTTTTTTTTTCTTTCTTCAATTAGTACTCTTTTTATATGTTATTTCTTAGATAAAAACTGCAACTTCATAAGTAATACTCTGTTTCTATTTTCATTATTCTTCTTACATTTTTTATTTCATTATTCTTCTTACATCATACGTTTAACTTTATTGTTTGTTTTATCAAATAAAGAAATTATATAATTTGTCTCGCATGGATATATCTTAAGCTTTATTTTTAATGGCATAGATATATTTTAAGCTTTATTTTTAAAAGACAATATATCAACCTTTTTTAACGGCCCATGAACTGTTGTTGTTTTTAAATACAACAATAAAAAAGAAAAAAAAGTTTGAAAATCTAAAATTTTATTTATATAGTTTCTTTACTTTTTATTGTAAATTTAATTTACTAAAGGAATTGCATGTTCAATTTCTTCTTTTTTCTTTTAGTCGGTATGTATGTGGTTTTTTTTTTTTTTTTTTTTTTATTCATTTTCAATTAGTATTTTATTTGTATGTTTTTTCTTTGATAAAATTTGCAACTTCGTAAATAATAATTTGCTTCTATATATTTTTCATTCTTCTTATTCAGTTTTTTTTTTTTTTTTTTTTTTTTTTTTTGTAACATTAATTTCTTTCTGCATAAATATTCTAATTTATAAATAAAGTGTTATTTGACAATATGGTGTTAAATGATATGATTTAGAAATTTATTGTTCAAAATATATTAGTCTTTTAACTTTATTGTATGCTAAAACAAGACTAAACAATTAGATGTTTCGTTTTCCAGGTATCATTTATAAATTTTAAAATATTAGTTTCATAGAAATTATAAAACATTACTCAAAAAAACATGAAAATACACCAATGCACACTACTATCATTTATAACATAA
>NC_081543.1:17291759-17316486 GCF_901000735.1 Corylus avellana | reverse complement strand
TTTTTTTTTTTTTTTTTTTTTTCAATTAGCATTTTATTTGTATGTTTTTTCTTTGATAAAATTTGCAACTTCGTAAATAATAATTTGTTTCTATATATTTTTCATTCTTCTTCTTATTCAATTTTTTTTTTTTTTGTAACATTAATTTCTTTCTGCATAAATATTTTAATTTATAAATGAAGTGTTATTTGACAATATGATGTTAAATGATACGATTTAGAAATTTATTGTTCTAAATATATCAATCTTTTAACTTTATTGTATGCTAAAACAAGACTAAACAATTAGATGTTTCGTTTTCCAGGTATCATTTATAAATTTTAAAATATTAGTTTCTTAGGAATTATAAAACATTACTCAAAAAACATGAAAATACACCAATGCACACCACTATCATTTATAACATAATTTACAGTAACTATTTACAATCTGCATTATAATATTATGTAAATTGTCTCTAAAATTAATGTTTGTAACAAATCTTCACTCAAAGTTCTTCCATGTCTTTTTCCTTACCTGTTGAAGATATAGAAACAGATGATGATGATAACATTCCGATCAAATTGCTTTGTAAAAGAAAGCGTCATACTCAACACAAGACTTTGATCAACAAAAAGTTTCAAAACATTTATTGAGAAATAGTTCAAGGATTTTTTTTAATGTATTCTTTTTCTTTTTCTAAGTAAATTGTATGTGACATTTTGATCGAATATACTTACTACAATATAATAGTTGCAAATAAGATGTTGATGTAATTGTTCTTAAGATTAATATTATTGTAATTGTTCTTAAGTTTTCTTAGCACTCTATGAATCAAGAAAGTTTCCTACTGGTTTAAGCTTTTGGGGCTTTTGGGATAAGTGAACAACCCCACGCATGGCGCGGGCTCTAGGGTAGTTAACATTAAAATGGAGTTATTTTGCATTCCTAAAATATAATTTTTTAATTTATTTATTATAGTTAACACTTAAGTTCATCAATTGTTCATAACAATTAATACAGTAATAGAGCCGTCAAACCCTAGAGAGAGAGCATAGCAGAGTAGGGGGAGGGAGTTACGACTCCCTCCTCCTCGCCCCCGCCCCCTTTCCTCCTTCCCCCTTCTTTTCTCGCCTCCACCATAAATCGACTAGGGCACGTGTGTCAATGGTCCTCGGGGTGCTTTCTAGTGGAGCGTGGCTGTCCGGCTGTGGTGTGTGGAACACGTGAGGGTATGTTGGGTTTTTGTTGTTATTATATTTTCGTTATTTTTAAATAAGAATGTCTTCTCTCCTAAATCTGTTTTCAAGAACGATCTATGGGGTGAAGTTTTAGTTTTAGGGTTTTTTTTTTTTAATTTTTTTTTTCACAAATCTTTAAGAATAAAGAAGTTGATTTCCGGTTGATCTTTTGTTTTCTTATGGTTCTTTTCTTAGAGCAAACCATAGACCGATGACAGAGGAGTTATCAGGTATAAAAAAGAATTGTCACTACGGTATGTAGAAATATTTTCAGAATGATAGAAATTTCCTCCAAACCGGTTTGAAGAAGATATTTTCCAACCTATTTAAAATAATGCCAAATGCTTATAAACATTTAAAAGACGCATTAAATTTTTAACATCATTAATACAACTTTACTAACTTAGCCTAAATTTAATGTGCATTTTAAATGTTTATAGATATTTGACATTATTTTAAATGGATTGGAGGATATTTCCTCCAGACTGGTTTGAAGGAAATTTCGGATTGAGATCCCCGGCAATAGTGGGAAAATTGCCCACTAATTTTTTTTCAAATCCTGACCATCTATTTTCATCCAACATCCACCATTTCGCCACGTGTCCCACTCAATATAAAATAATAAAATATTATTATTTTTTTTAAAATAAATATAAAATCAAATAAGAAAAAATAAAAATAATTATTTAAAAAATATGGGGTGGCCGAACCGCCCCCTGGAGCCATGGAGGTGGCTCCGGCCACGGCCAACTAGCCTTTGGAGGTGGCCGAACCACCCTATGGGACTACGGGGGTGGCTTCGGCCACCCCCAACAGGCCATTGGGGGTGACTTTGCTAAACTGTGGCCCAAACCACTCCATATTTTTTAATAGTTATTTTTATTTTTTATTATTTGATTTTATATTTATTTTTTAAAAATAATAATATTTTATTATTTTATATTGAGTCGGACATGTGGCGAAATGGTAGCTGTTGGATGAAAATGAATGGTCAGAATTTCAAAAAAAAATTGGTGGGCAATTTTCCAACTATTGCCAGGGATCTCAATCCGGAAATTTCTGTCATTTTCTCAAAATTAATAGTTATTAAATATTATTTTGTTTTTTGAGAATCTTTTATAATGGAAGGTTTTAAAGAGCATTGGTTCAAAACAATAGTTTAATTTCCAAGTTCAAAATAGCATTTATTTTTGAAATTCAAAACAACAGTTTAATTTCGAAATTCAAAATTATCTAAGCATTTGAGTAGATAATTATCTCTAATTATTTAATTCTTTTAAAAAAACTTTTCTCTATATTTTATTTTTATTTTTACTATTATCAGAGTCTTTATCTCTTGATTGGATATAAAAATTAAAGAGTATTTTCAGATTTTAATTTCGTTTGTGCAAAACGCAATTAAAACAACAGAAGTTTCTGGGCTCCATTGTATCTTGGAGAAATATTTGCGGTAACCCTCTTGCATACCATATTTGGTGGGGGTAAATAATTTCTTAAGGAAAGTGACATTGTAATACACATTGGAGCAATTTCGTTTTCTATATTTCCCCTATTTCTTTTACAATGGTAGAGGTAGCGAAGGGGATTATGTTTGGTAAATCACTAGTAGCAAAGATGAAAAGCCAGGAAATCAATGACCTGGCAGCAAATAGAGACATGGTTCATTAGAATTTGCTGTAAATCTAAAACTGATTAGAACGGTGACATTTCATAAATATTGTCTTGTAATACGAGAGGTTATTGTGTGCGTCATAATATTTGGGTTATGAAGATTCTAAATTGTATCTTTGACATTATATGGAGCATTTTGCCTAATTTGATTGTTATATCAATGAAGAAATAACTCGTTAAAAAAAAAAAAAAAGGTTCAACTGTTCAAGTTTGGTTTGTGATATAATCTATTTCTCTTTCAGTTATAGAAAGGGTGAATTTGTTTGGTTTGTGAATAAGCAATTATAGGATCCTTTGGGCGATTTCATGTGAGAATCCACCTCTGACGGGCTTTGTCTAAATAAAATCATACAAACCTTGGGAGAGCCCTTTCAGATTTTATTTTATTGCCTTTTAGGTTTAATTGAGCTAATTAGGGACATAAATTGTAAATGGCTTGGCGCCAAGGATGGCCCATACCGGCCCCCCTTCATCCGCCCCTGTAGGTCACAAGACTCATTATTTTTTTTTTTTTTAAATAAAAATTTAAGGGGTATTTTTGTCTTATTAAAAAAATTTTAGGCATTTTTGTCTTTTTGCAAGACAAAAGAGGTACATTGCAAATTTTTAATAATTTGGGAAGAGAAGATGGAAAGATATTGATGCAATCTTTAGTTCCAAGGGATATTGGAAATTGAGTGTAATGGTATGTGTAATTTTTCCTAAAAATTACTATTCTTGCATTTTGGGACAAAAAAATTACTAATTCAAGTTTTTATATTCAAGTTTTTTTAACATTTCATTTTCAATTAATAATGCCGCTAATCTACTTAATCTTTTTTGTGACATTGTTAATTCTAAGGAAGATTTTATCAATTTTAATTTTTAAAAACTTCTTTCTGTAGTAGTAATTGTAACATGTATTGCAAATAAAATTTTGTAAGTGAAAAATGCATTTGAAAAATAATATAGTATGTAAATATATGCTTGACCAATGCCAAATAATTCATTTTTCATTTGTAGCTCTCAAAAATTGATGGGGAATCTCTTATTTATGTAAATAGCCTACTAGGAGTGTAAATGAGGCGAGCTTGATTCGTTTAAGTTTGTGTCGAGCTTGAACTTGAGCTTGACACGAGCCTAAAATTAGTGTGTCGAGTTTGAGCCAGCTCGAGCTCGTGTACTTTGGCCTAAATCAAACCACTCAATAACAAAACTCATTGATACCCATTGAACTTCAATAAAGGGACATTCAAATCAAAACTCAACCTTAAACAAAATCCTACAAATTAATATGATTTTTGCAATTAAACCCTAATGGGTAAGACAAAACTGTAAAGAGAAGCTTATATTGTTAGCTCTTCTGCTCCCAATGGCTGAAACTTCTCCATCCTCCAAATCGTGCATCACTCACTGGGTTTGCTTCTCTCTCGGTAGTTCTCTCTCCTCTATATCTTGATCTCTCTCTGCTCCATGTGTGTGTCGACGAGCATGAATGGGAAGAGGGTTCCGCTGTTCCGGGTTGAAGAGAAAAGGGAGGAGGCGTAACGGATGAGAAATAGAGAATGAAAATTTGAGATTTGAGAACAAAGGGCTCAGCCCTTAGGGTTTTGACCCAACGTGATCCATAGTCACACATGTGGCTGTGGATAAGATTTTTTTTTTTAAAACCCTCTAACTTTCTAAATCGCACTATTACCCTAACTTACCTTATTTCTTTATTTCCCAATTGTTATTTAAGCTATTCTATTTATTTTAACTACAACTTATCCTTATAATTAATTATTTGTTACTTAATTTATACTTAATATATATATATACACACAAGCATGCCGAGTCGAACTAGGCTTGTATCGTTTAATATTCGAACAAAGATTTTTGCTCACGAATGACTCATTTAATAATCGAGTCGAGCACAAGTCAAGCTTATACAAGCTGATTTCGAGTTCGCTCACAAGTCGCTTCACTTGCTTACACCCCAATAGCCCACCATAAGAAAGGGATCAAAATCCATCAGTCAATTTCAAATTCGAAGTTATTTTATCACATTGACATTCTTATCAATGAATTATATGTTCTTCATGAAATTCAGGTTCTATTTTTATTTTAGTTGCAATCTCTTTAGATGAAATCATAGTTGTAATATCCCAACATTTAATCTCTATTAAGTTTCTCTAATTTGTGTATTTGAGTATTGGAATCACTACAAGTGGTTTGGAGTGTAGTTTTAGGCCTTTAAAGATTTTATGTGAAGGTTTAACATTTGAGTTAGATATCAAATGATTGAATGGGATGTCAAACATTGGACGTAGGGTCCTGAACGTTTGATAAGTCTTTGGCAGTTATTTTATTTTGGGTAAAGTCCATTTAACCTCCTCAAACTACCACTCCAATGACAATCTATCGTCCAAACTATCAATTACTACAATTTACTCACAAAACTACCAAAAAATGACAATATACCCCCCAATGCTAGCAAAATGACGAAATTACCTCTATAGAATTTTCAATAAGACAAAAATACCCTTAAAATTTTGAAAAAAAAAAAAATTAAATTTTAGCATTTTTGTTTTTATTTTAGTAAGGATAATTTCGTTATTTTGTTAAAATTAGGGGTACATTGTTATTGTTTTGGTAGTTTGGGGGGTAAAGTGTCACAATTGATAGTTTGGGGAGTAGATTGTCATAGAGTAGTAATTTGAGGGAGTTAAGTGAACTTTACCCTTTTTTTTTTTTTTTTTTTTTTTTTTAAATGGACACCTCAGCCCTATTGAATGACCATGAGAGGTCTATATTTTTATAAATTCAAACAAAAAATTCAGCATTAATATAATTTTAGACCAAGCAGCAGGGGATCAGACACCATGGTTTTTTTTTTTTCATGAGTATGCAGCTTCTATTACCCCAGCTCCATCGCCAACTTTTCTCTTGTTAATCCATTCCTCACTACACAAAAATCTACAAATAGTGACCTGCGAGAGACGACGTTTTAAGCCCAAAAAATGTCACTATTAATTTAGTGACGTTTGAATATATAGTGTGATAAAAGACTCTAAACATAAGGTCTTGATTCAAAAATAGAATCGTTTTAATGTACAAACAACTCTATTAAGTGTCTTTTTAGGGCAGATGTAAGGTGATGTTTGAATAGTGCGTGTCACCTTTCAAAAAGTGACATGCAAAAAGTTCATGCATCACCTTATAAAAAGTGACACTTGAACAGTGCGCAACAGGCTTTATAGCAAGTCAAACAGTACAAACTTATTTAGTATTTGCTAAATTAAATCCCACCAACCTCCATCAATCGTATCTTAGGTCTTTTACTTTGAATTTCTTCCAAAGAATCATTGCTTGAATATATAAAGCAATTTCACAATGGGACTTTATTGCGTTGCAGACAATCAAGAGGAAGTCTGAAAGAATTGGACATCTTTCAGTCCCATGATGTTTCATCAGCTTTTGTAACGAAATGATATCTCCCTTCTAATGAAGGATGGTTTGCACACATGGGGTCCTTCTTGCGACTTTTCTCAAGGAGAGGTTTTAGCAGCTTTATTAATTTCTGTAAAATCAGTCCAAGCACTCACCATGCATCTCTGTCTTAAAAACCCAATTCAATTCATTGTTATACTCTTAAAAAAAAAAAAAAAATCCCAATTTAACGACGTTTGAAATAGTGACATTTGGGAGGAAAAAAAAAGGTGTCTTTTTACTGTTCAAGCAACACTATTCACGCATGACATTTCACTATTCAAACATCACATGACGCTTGGCCCTACAAGACACACTTAGTGTCGTTTGTATAGTAAAACGATACTATATTTGAATTCAGACCCTATGTTTAGAGTCTTTTACCAAGCGTCACTATTCAAACGTTACTAAATGAATTGTGACGTTTTTTGGGCATTAAGAGTCATTATTCACTTGTCATTAAATTGCTATTTTTTGTAGTATTAGTTATTATTAACTTACAAATGACCTCATTATTTTCGACCCTCTTGGTCTCTTCAGACCCTTTGACACTTGGATTGCCACAAAGATTAATAAGAGCGCGAACCAATGTACTCACAACATGCTCACTATGCTGCTACCATCAGTTCAATTGGCAGCTTTCTCACTTATTTGTATCCATTGATAAATCTCCCTCTTGATAGTGGCGAAGCTCTACCTTGGTAGTGTTTTGAGGCCTCCTTTTTTGATAGGCCGTGTGTTTTTGGATTGTTCTGTTTCTGGTTTCTTTTTGTTATGGTACTGTCTCAGAGTAAAATAATTTTTTTTTTTGAAAAAAAGATGTTTTGAATTGGATCTGCATTTTAAGGGAAGACTTAAGAAAAATGGAATAAAGAAAAGGCATAAATATACTTTGCCCCCCCTAAACTAGCATCCATTTTTTATTTACCCCATGAACTAGAAAGTGTGATATTTAGATTAATTAAACTACGTACCATTATGTTGTAATTAAGCCCCCCGTTAGTGACATGGTTGACCCTCTATTTGGATGGAAAAGTCATATTTAACCAGTCTTCTGAAACTACCCTTATTTTGACATTTGAACCAAATTTATCCCTTATAATTATTAATTAGTAAAAAATGGCTAATTTTTTTAATGGAATTGAGGCGGCTCGCCATGGAGTTGCCTAGCGGTCACCCCCACCTTAATTTTGGGTGGCTAAACCACACCCATGCTCTTTCAGTTTTATGATTCTCTCTCTTTATTTTTTTTTGAAGTTTTATTTTCATTTTATTATTTTGGTTTTAAAGAAATGAGGGGTATTATTGGAAGGCTGACATAAGTGACCACTTTTCAATCCAAACATTTAACATATGGACAACTCTAGCTAACAGACCATAAATGTAACAAAATAATAGTTTGATGTATCTAATGTCTCACATGTCTGTTGAGGAGGCTAAATAAAAAATTATTGTTAATTCAAGAGACCAATTTATATTAGAGCTACGAAAAATAAGAGAAGAGAAATGCTTATGTAGTTGATAAGCTTATGTCTCATATTGTCGTCCCACCCTCTTTAACTCTGAATATCAATCATTTGGCCGTCTGCAGTCCTTTTGACTTGTCTGCCTCAGGGAACACTCAAGTTGGCCGCTAAACGTATAACAACCACAATTACATACTACGCATACGTCTCCATCCATTTCTGTGTTCTAAGAAGCACTTCATCGAACACTTGTTGCATGCATTGCTGTTCAAACTGAAACGACAACACACTGAGGTGTGAAATAATTGCCTTGCCAAACTTGCATCGATCCATGCCACAAGTTGAAGTTGTTGTCATGCATTAATATATTGTCTGTGTCTCTCGCCTACAACCGTGCAAGCATGCACATGACAAAGATATGTAGGTGCAGATACACACGCAGAAGAAGATAATTAGGCAAGGGGAAACCCTCCTGATGCTGATTTACTAAAGGTTAGCGGTGTGACAAATTTATATTTTGGACGGCAAAGTGGTAGAAAAGAGCGGAATAAAACAAACTATAATCATACAAAACATCAAGATTTATTATGTGGTTGGGTGTTACGAACCTGAATATCAAGCCTGTAGCGGGGTTATATAGGGTTGGTTTTTGGAGGGAACCTAAATGACGATGCCGAGCAGATTTAGGATTTTTTTGTTGACTGCGTATGACAGTAATTAAGTAGAAGTTAAAAATTAAAAGACTGTAAAGGGAACTTAGGAAAAGAGAAAATAGAAAATAATTCTAAAACACGGAAATTTTATTAATATTCCAAAACTCAAGTGAAAAATAACACATACCATATGGCTCTATATAGGCTAAGTTTTGAGAAAAAGAAAAAGATAAAAATACAAAAATAATCCTAAACTTTGGAGACAAGGAAAAATACTTGTAGACAAAGGAGAAAGATGTTCTTCCAAAAATAATCTTTAAAACTTATGCCTAATTCTTACCATTCTTGTGCTGATCTTCTCTATCAAGATATTCCAATTCAACTGTTAATTCTCTTGCATCAGTCTCCTTGGGTTGGAAAGGATTCGTCCTAGAGCTAGAATCATCTTTGCCTTGATTTTTCTAATGTGTAATCAATCACTTCCATCACATACTTCTCAACACCAAACAACTTGATACTAGAAGAGAAACAACTTGCAACCCATAACAACATGACTCTTAATAGTAGATCTGAAGTTTCTCGCACCAACTTGAGATAAATTAATCTTCTCAAAGTCTTGATTTATTGTCAGAAATTCACTCTTTGTAATTTTTTTTTTCAAAAATCAAAATTTTCCTCTAATGTACATGCCAAAAATAATTCTGATGGCCACGCTTATCTTATGCCCATCCATCATTTCCTTCCAGGTAGGCGAGTATTGTTCTTATTTAGTTGGTTGCAGTTTCACATTAAGTGGATAGTCTAGGTGAAGGAGCTCTCAGGAGTCTCTTACCGGCATCATCATCAGGACTTCAAGGTGACGGCCCTTGTGGCGGAGCTCTCAAGTAAGCACAGGAAGTTACCCTCTATCATTAGCGACAAGACATCTGCTGACGGTTCTCTCGAATAGGCTCTAGAAGTCTTTATCCAAGATTAACGCCAGGACGGTCAGTGACGATTTCATAGACTTCAAAATAAATCTTAACTTCTTTACTGCAAAATACTTGGGCATTAAAAAATATATATATAACCCATATTTTTGATCACCGAATAGAGCTAATATCTAAAACCTAAGAAGTATATTATTCGTATTTATAAAACTCGACAATATTGTTTACAAAAATAGTTGTTCATTATCCCAGCTTTATACCTTTGAACTTCCTCATAATTGGCCGACTCCTCAATATTCTCGGCTACTCTTTATCTTTATCGAACAGTTTGCTCCACAGCTCCTTTGTATCATGTTGTATTATGTACTTGGTCTTAATGAAGTTTGATCCATTAGTAGAGAGATGCAATTTTTTTTTAACATTCTACGACTATTGTTTCCATTAACACAAATTTCAAAAAGAAACAGCAATAAAAAGAGAAATATATATATATATACTTTTCTCAGAATTTTACTATTATGCTTTTGTAAAATGTGTCTTTTCTTACTTTATTGTTTTGATCGCGAGATATAATTGTACCAAGAGAATCTCTAACATGGCACCATTTCATGGACACTTTGAATGAGTCATACAATAAATAAGATGTTTTATAAAGATGTTCAAATATTACAGGTGTGAAGTCAAATCTTGCTTTCTTTTATAACTTTTTCATTTTAATTCTTGCTTCCCTATGATCAATTTTTCCTTTTGACTTTTCCTGCTTAGGACCATGTGTTCCACCTCACTCATTTTGATCACTTTGGTTTAAGTGCTTTAAAAAAATTTGTGCCTGTAGTTTTTTCGATGGCTTAAAATTTAACTTTACTTACTCTCTTTCTTATAAAAAATTTTAGAAATAAAAATAAACTGTTGAAAAAATTATAACACATATGATCTAATTATTTTACGGCATTATCGCTAAACGGCTTGGTGTCCACGTGTTTATGACCTTGGTAGGCAAAGAAATTAACTCCAAGATGTGACCATGATTTAGGGAGAAGTTTGAGAAAAGAGTTTATGACAAATAGTTTAAAGTACTTATAAAAGAATAAAGTAAAATGTTGCTGTCTAGCTTTACAAAAGTAATTTTAAAGGCATTGTCAAATGTAGCACGAAGCATTTTACCATGAGTGACAATGTAATTTTCCAAGGGATAAAAGGGATTGTAGAAAAATGTGATAATTAATATTCCATAGAGGGGTTTTGCTTTAATACTAAATGAGTCATATACAATGTCATTTTCTTAGATCAAGTTTGTATTCATGTATCTAGCAAATGCTACCTCATTTCAAATCATTGCTTTGAGAATAAGAAAAAAAAAAAAGAAAAAAAAACAATGGTATAAAATAATTCCATTCCTTAATATGTTGAATTGACCAAGATATAATAATTGCATTCCCAGTTGAATTTGGAAAAGATTATGATGATGAATCTGACCAACGAAAAACAAAAGGGAAGAAAAGATAATAACAATCATGGTGTTCACATTGACACAGCATTTTATTAGCAAATCATGTGTAATCCCTATAGTCCCAGCTGACAAACTTTTTATGGAAAAATATAATGAGAGAGAGAAAGAGAATTATGGACTACTTCTTAGCTTCGGTTTCCACCTTTCCTGAGGAATGGAATTGCTGATAGGATTGGTTCCTGAGTGTACTTCATGCAACACTTTCCTTTGGACATGATCATCACCTACAACAAATGACTAAAATGAAACAAGAAAAGTATAAGAAAGAAACCCTAATTATCACAAACAAAGAAAGATAGAAAAAAAGAAGAAGAAAGAAACTGAAGAGCTTTAGGTATTCTCACTATGTCCTCAAAATCTATTGCCAATTTCCTCACTTTGTTGACTTCAGCATCTGAAAATGATGCATAGCACATAGTCAGTGGAAAATTAGAGAGAGAGAGAGAGAGAGAGAGAGAGAGAGAGAGAGATTACCTTCAAGTTTTCTCATTGCAGAGCTTAAATGGGGGAGAGAAACTAGGAGGATGAGTAGAAAAGATACAATAAGATTCATAGCTTTGTTTCATGAGGAAAGAAATTAAAACATTCAGATTTGAGCAAGGGATATGGAGTATGGTGGTTGGTGGGAATTTAAAAGAGAGAGAGAGAGAGAGAGAGAGAGAGAGAGAGAGAGAGAGTTAGTAGAGAGGAATAGAAAAGAATCCAAGTGACACAACAAAACCAGAGTGTCTGGTTTATATGACATAAGAGTTTGAGTTTGAGATGTGGTTTTAAATACAATTGGTCGTGTGCTTCACCTTAGCTGCATCATTACCTATGTCAAAATGGGAAAAATCTAATGTTGTCGTTCTATGAGATGGAGAGGTTAACTGCTGTTATTGTAATTAAGATGCTTTTGAGAAGCCAAATACAGGAGCACATAGAGATGAGCACGCACGAGCAAATGCATAATCTCTAGCTTTTGTTCTTGGAATGGGGTCATTTCGCGGCCATCTTTCACTTAATTCTTTTCGGCCTACATAATGGGGGCAGGGCTGGCTGAATGCCTAGGCAAATTAGGCAATTACCTAAGGCCCCCAATTAAATAAGGTTCCAACTAGTAACAGTACGTATAATTAAGTTTCAATTCCTTTATAAAAAAAAAATTAAGGTCCTAATTATGAATAAAAGTTAGTGAATGTTCTTTAATTAAGGCCTCAATTATGATAAAAATATTTACAAAGAATTTAATCTCAAAACATTGAGACTTTAGGGGAAAATAAAGAAAAAAAATAGAAAGTCACATTAATGACAGCCCTAAAGCAGTAAGTAAACTCATAATTTTACCTTAACTTAAAACAAACATGTCTAATTCATCAAAATTTCCGCAAATTAAATTCTACATAAAAAGAACTATATGTAGCTTAACACAAAATATGTCATATGTTGGAATTAAATGTCTCGTAGCAGAGATGAATTTTGCATGTCGTTTGAAAAAATTAAGGGAAAAAAGCAAGAGGAATTATTTAAAATTAAAATTATCTAATTAAATATAAAAAAGGCCTCCCTAAATTTGTCGCCTTAGGCCTCAAAATCTATTGAGCTAGCCATGAATAGAATGGGCCTAACTCCTATAAGAGTAATGTTAGGTACTATCTTTTTATCCTCCTAAAATCTTTCTAAAGCTGATGTGGCTTTTAAAATCACCATTAAATTTTAGGTGAATCATACTTGAATTTTGATCCAATGATGATTTTGAAAGCCACATCAGCTTTAGGAGAATTTTAAGAGGATAAAAAGATGGTACCTAGCATTACTCCTCCTATAAAGGCTCTCTCTCTCTCACATTCTTATTCAGTCACTAACTTTAACATCGAAAGTGATGCTATCGACCCCCAATGATGCACCGCTCTAAATCTTCTTCTATCTTCCAGGGTTCTTGTGTTGTGGACTGATGAGTGCCAAATATGGTATATTTGGGCTCTTAGTTTACATTAGTTAATTCTTTAGCTGTGTCGTTATCTAATGTTTTGTTTTAATTTTGTGTTTTTAGTGATTTATAGGTCGTTGAAGAAAAACTACAGCTTTAAAGATAAAATTGCTAAGTCTTGAAGGAAAGTAGGAAAAAAGAGCATTCTGGAAGTAGGATCGAGCACACCTTCTTGCGCTTGAGCGCATGTGCGCTCGATCCTATGTGGTCTGCGCTCGAGCGCACCCACGACCTCAAACATACCACCAGCGCGCATGCAATGCTCCACAAGAGAAGATTCACATGCCCGAGTGTGATCGAGCGCACTTGTCTGATAGCTGGCAGCAAAGACTCATTTTTCAAGCCAAATTGGGTTTTCTGTCTTATTTTGAGACTGGGAGACAGACCTACGATTTTCCTAGGATTATTAAGGCTTCTAGGACTCTCCTAAGCCTATAAATAGACTGTTATGCATATACAATTCAGAGACTTGTTTTGGAACACAATTTTGGAGACAAACTGTAATACACAACTTTTCTTTTAGTTTCGTTTTTCATTAGGTTTAGGTTTAGGTTTTAGTTTCATAGTCATGTGGAGCTAAATTCTCAACTAAGGTTGGGGATGAAGCCTCACCGATGAAGAACAACATTGCTTTATTGTAAGTTTTATTATTCCGATTTTATTGGTTTTATATTTCAATTGTTTCACTTATTTTTAATTGTGTTGAATGAATCTTGGATATCTTGTTGTGATTCAAGGATACACTTGATGATTTAGGATAATTTCACATGATTGATTGCTTGGTTTTATATGCTGATAAGTGCCAAAATATTCATATTTTGGCCCTTAACTTATATTTGTTAATTCCTTAATTTTGTTAGTTTATGCTATTTTATTTCCTTTTTTGTATTTTCTTTGTTTTATAGGTTTTTGGAAGAAAAGAAAGCATTCTTAGAAGTATCGGGCTTAAAGTACAAAATTGGGAAAAAGCTAGAAGATTTGAAGCAAGAAAAAACATTCTGGTAGTGCGATTGATTGCAGGGGACCTGCGATCAAGCGCACTTCCAGAGAGGTCCGGACGAGCGCAGCCTTGCGCTCGTGCGCACAAGAGAAGACTCGATCGCAGACGTGCGATCGAGCGCACACGGGATGCGATCGATCGCACCCGTGCACTGGACAATTCCAGAAGCTGTGGCCAGACTTATATTGCTTTCCATATTAGGGTTTTTTTAGTCCTAGTTGCACTAGGACTAAACCCTACAATTTTACTAGGGTTTCTAGGTTTTCTGGAGTATTCCTAAACCTATAAATAGACCTCTAAGTCTCACAATTCAGGGGGGATTCGGAGACACAACTTTGGAGAGGAGAATTTGGAGGCTACTTCTAGGAGCGATTTTGGGTTATCTCTTTTCCCTTTATTTTAATTAAGTGTAACTAAACTTTTAAGAGGGCTAGATTGAAGCCCTAATTATATTTATTTAATATTTCAATATTTGCGCCGTTGTGATAATCATACTGTGATGCTTAACTTGATTAATGCCTGTTTTCTTGAATTCCTTATATGTGTGTGATTGGCCATTATATGCATGTGGTATGGATTGATTAATTAAATCAATTTGGATGACCGAGTCCTGGTTTTAAGAAGAGTAACAAAAGAATTCCACACCGGGTTCTTGGGTTAATTAACACGGAAAACTGGGAGTATACACCCATGCCCTAGGTTTCGTGTGTTTGTCGATTTCCATAGATTTATGCTTTCTTAAAGAACAACTTAGTATACACCCATGCTAAATCCTTCAAGAAAGAAAAAAGTTAGAGTATACACCCATGCCTTACTCGTTGCTTAGGGAAATCTATAGTTTAAAGAGTATACACCCATACCTTTAGGTTGGCAAACATCAAGTATTCATAATATGATTAGAGCATTGGCATATTGTTATATTATTTGAGCACGATTAGTGGTAGATATCAAAGCCCTACCTTTTATTTATCTTTATTTCTTTTCAACATATCAATATCAAGTTCGTGACAACTTTAATATTTTAATTGATTTTAAATAAAATCAACAATCTCCGTGGGATCGATCTCGTACTTGCTGCACTATACTATTGTTTTGATCTCATGCACTTGCAAGTTAAAATGTACTAAATATTATCTATTAATTTAGGTAGTATTTGACACAACATATGCCTAAAAATTGGATATCCCTTGTGATTTGTTCTTCGGATACATCTGGTGTTTCCATTAAATTTGGATTCCTCTTGTGATTTGTGCAATGAATGGATACATGGGATGATTTTGATTAATTATTTGAAGCATAGTAAAACATACATAAGATTTAAATTGTGAGAACTTCAGATTAATATTGATGAACATAAAGTATGTTGTTATGATTCGGTGAGTGTGAATTCCGCATTCTTAGTACCTTTATCTATTGATTTACTTAGTTATTTATTTTCTGTTTAGTTGTTTCAGTTTCAAAAATCAAAATTCAAACCCTTTTAGAACTAGGTTAGGATTAAATTACTTTAGATTTAAATTACTTTTTCAAAAATATAATTCTTTGTGGGATCGACCTCGCACTTGCAATCCATTAACTACAATCAATTCGTGCACTTGCGAGTTAATATAATTTGCACAACAGGGACTGATAAGAGCCGAATGTTGCACATTCAAGCCCCTTAATTTACATATGTTAATTCCTTTGCATTGTTATTTGTTTGATTTTGTTTTGTTGTTGTGTTTCAGGTTTTATTTGACAAACCATTGGAAATTGGGTTTAAAAGGGCAAAAACTAGGCATTCTGGATTTGGGATTGAGCGCAGCTATTCCTGAGCTCGAGCACACTTGCGATCGAGCGTCTGCGGCCAAGGATCGAGTGCATGCCTACGCTCGTGCTCACAAAACTCCGAATCGAGCGCACACGAGCTTGTGCTGCACGGCAGCAATCCTTCTCCAGCGTAGATTTGCCTTTCAGTCTCCTAATTGGACTGGGAGACTGACCTCCGATTTTCTCAGGGTTTCTAAGGTTTTTAGGGTTCTCCTAATCCCTATAAATAGGGCTCTAAACATTGTAAACAGACACACCGCTTTCTAGAGTTTAAATTTCAGTAAATTGTCTGTAGAGCTTAGAAGATCATGAACTGCTAAACCAATTGTGGGGTATTGATGTAACCCTTTCCAAGCACAATGGTTTGATTGTATTTAATTTCCAGTTTTTCAATTTATGCTTGTTGATTGTATAACTCTGAGGATTGCTACAATTGATTTATGTTCTTCATATTAAATGCAATTGTTCTTTAATTCCAACTCAATATTAGTAAAATTCTTATCTTGTCTTAGAAATTATTTTACTATTATTGAACTCAAATCATTCTTATTTTTTGTGATCATAAGAATGATGGTTATACAATGGTTCTTAATGGCATGCAATCAATAGGGTTAGATAGACCATACCTAGGATACACGAGTCGTACTACACTCTAGTTTAGTGTAATTTAGGTAGACGATCTGTGCCAATAGAAGATGGGTTATGCTATTCCATTGATTGTATGAAATTATTTTTCAATCATGTGTTTCCTTGTTTAAATTGTAATATGCATAGAATGAATTGCTAGAATTAAATATGGTTCAACGCTCTTAATATAGCCCTATCCTACGGGATTCGTTCTATTGCGAGTGATAATTTTATAATTGATATTGGTCACAAAAATACCACATCAGGGACCGCCAGTGTAGCATCTCTATTAATAGTTAGTGACATCTATGGGAACAATAGCCAGTTGCTCGGTTTACTGTCCACAAATACAACAACTACAAAATGGTGGCCACACAACCCAAGAAAACTCAGGACGCCCAATTCGAGATATATGGTAGCCATCAAAACTGTAATACCCTGAACATTAATTAGGGTTAAGCACTCTTTAATTATAACTTAAGGATGCTAGGGTTGGCTCTCATTTTGTAAAGTGTAAGATTTTGAACTTTTTAAGGATTTCCTGAGTAGGGCGAACATTCGAGTGGGATATCAAATGCTTGATGTCAAACGTTTGAGTTGGATCTCAAGTACTCGAGTGGGGTGCCGAATATTTGAGTTGAATTTCAAACGATTGAGTGGGATTCTGAATATTTGACGTTGGACTCCAAACTTTCGATGAGAGTCTGAAAGGTTTTAAGAAGAGTTGTGAATTACTTGTTTATCTTTGTGACCCACGACGTCACGCGGCATCAAACCCACAATCAATAAATAACCAGAGTAAATCTAAAGAATCATAACATAGATAATTCTCAAAATATTGCAGTCAAAGACTAGTCATCAAAATGAGTTACAAAATTACAAACCAAGTCTAATTGTCTCGAAACATAATCAAAGTCTACATTTAATAAAATAAAGCATATGTATAATATTTATCATGTCCTACCAAGAATATCCTCGTCCGCTCCATATAGTGTCTAACCATTCGGAATCCAGCTCCTAAAAAATAATCCTGAGCACCGTCTCCAAAAGAACTAGTCGTCTCTCGGCGAGTGTCATCTAGGCAACTAGCTATATAACAATATATGTTTCATAGGTGAAAAGATACAAGTGTAGGTTCACGAATTAATGAGTATAAATGCATATGATGTACAAGTTATTACATGGTGAGCTCTGTTATTTATAAATCATATGCAACAATACAAGGTCATAGTTCATCATTTAATGTAATGACCCAAATAATTAACTAAACTTAGGTAGCTTAGTTAGAGGGTTAAAATCGGTTTTGGGTCACTAAGTACAACAAGAGGGGCATTTTAGGAATTTTAGATTTTCTGACTGGACGTACGCATGGGGACCAGCTGGACGTACTCTACAAATAGTACGAGAATGTACACATGTCGACCACCACGTACGCTGCAAATAGTACGAGGACGTATGCATGGGGACCACCTGGACGTACACTGACTTTTGGATAACTCCTAGTTAATGCCCGAACGTACGATGTAGCCTTTGGTCCACTAGGTAAACAATACCGTACGTACATCCCTATAGTATCGTACGTATGCTGCTTTTCAGAATAGCCTTGGAACGCTCACAGCTTTTTTCACCTATAAATACCCCATCCCCCAAGCGTCCCTTGAGCAATTTTCGCCCCTAGGCTCTCTGAAACCCCTTGTGTGAGTGTTCTTGTGAGTTTTAGGAGTTTGTGGAGAAGGAGAGATGATTCTTGGAGGTTTTTGGCTTCAAGGAGGTAACCTTCTATGCCTTACTTGTTCCTTAGTTGTTATGCTCTTTAAATAGCTTAGTTAATAGTTTTAAGCTTCTAGTTATGTCGTTTCTCTTTAACCATTATTTAAGTTGGTTTAGCATTTCGCCTTTGCCGAACGGATTTTCTTATGCATGCAGGTATCATTTTGAGATAGGAGGTCTTAGAAACTCTTTTGGTAGCTTTAGAACCCGTTTGGGAGGATATGAGGACGTTTGGAACAAATGAGGTTCTATCTAAACCTTCTGTAGAAACCCTAATAAAACCGTAGGTCAATCTCCTAGTTAAAATAGGAGACTAAAAACCTAATCTGATGTGAAAAAGGAGTCTTGCCCCAACTAGGCGCTCTAGTGCGCTTGGTCCTGTCACTGATGCGCTCGAGCGCAGTGCGCTCTAGCCTAGTGGTGTTGCGATCGATCCCATGCTCAACCTTTCCCTAAATCACCCTTTAGCTTGTAGCTTTTCCATAAATGCTTCATTTTCTTCAAAAACCTATAAAAAGAT
Source organism: Corylus avellana (assembly GCF_901000735.1). Classification (NCBI taxonomy): domain Eukaryota; kingdom Viridiplantae; phylum Streptophyta; class Magnoliopsida; order Fagales; family Betulaceae; genus Corylus; species Corylus avellana. Next base: position 17,297,892 of record NC_081543.1, on the reverse strand, counting down.
AGAAAATACAAAAGGAAGTAAAACAACACAAAATAACAAACTAAAAGATTAACATATCTAAAGTCATTCAAGTATCCTAAATCACAAACCCGCTATTTAACTTCCCAAACACTCAAATAATCAACATCATACCCATTTACTTGATGGACGTCACCACCAACATATGTAAATGGGGTATGGTGCATTATCCCACCATGGTGGATATTTATATTGACAACCATATCTGTGAACATATGAAAGATTGTAAGAAAAAAAAAATGTCTAGAATGTATTTAATGGTATCAGAGAACGAAAAAGCATATGGACAAAAATGCAAGCTCTTTTATGTCTATCTTTCATAAAAAAAAAAAAAATTAAAAAAAAGCTGCCCCAATTATTACATTAACTCCTTTTCACTTGGGATTTAAATCTCCAATAAGATTTCAAAAAAAGAAAACAAAAAACTGAAAATACAAAAAAAAAAAAAAAACACAAACCAAGTTATCTGCCACAAAATTACCAATATGAAATATGAATCATAGTAAAAGTCATATTATGACTTATATTATCAAAGCAATACTCGGCTGGAGAGAGTGGAGTTGGTGCACTCTATGTGCATTATATATTTTCAGTTGCATAAAAGTTTGCATGTATATATTTTCTCTGTGCATTGAAATGTGATAAATAGTGGACAATCACCCAACTCATGTGCCACAAATACCAAACTACAACCCCTTCTTGTTGTAATTACACCCAACCCTCTCTATTACCCACAACCAATTGTCAAAGGACAAGTTAGTCGGCTCATACCTTTTGTCTATTATGGACAAAGCCACTAAGCCTAAAAAGGTTCACAGTTAATAATGGAATAAAGTATTGTTGACTTGTCTCATTCTAGGACCACAACCAATATGGACCACAACCAAAAAGTTCCAGGACTACAACCAAAAAATTTCATGACAACACCCACTGCCAATCCTTAGCAATAAAGTATATATAAAATGCAATAAAATATATATAAGATTCCAATACAACCAATTGTCAAAGGACTATATATAAATCCAACATAGATTCGACAAAAAGCTTGGGGATGGGGGTTTCAACAATAAGGCTTCCAATTAAACATAAAGCTTCCATCAACAAACATAATAGGCTTACATAACTTGTATCACCAACAAAACCAACAAAAAATTCTATAAAATACCTTCGTTTTTTCCAAAAATTTTTGAGTCAAAATTTTGAATCAACAGAGCCCTAGCTGGACTTCTTACCCTTGATGGGGTGACGCCGGAAAATTACTAGGACGTCGGACTGATGAACCGCCGATGGGTTTTGTCACATCGGTGGGTGAGTCGGGGGAGCTCCGTGGGTGAGTCGGTGGCTGCGTGGGTTTCATCGGCAAAGGGTTGAATCGGGAAAGCTTTGCTCGATTTGGGGGTATAAACAATAAAACCCCCAAGTTAGCCAAAACAGTGAGTTTTGATCCTACGTGTCAACAGTGGACACGTAGGATCAAAAAATAGATTAATGTGGCCTTCATTAAAACTGTGCGTTTCAACCAATCTAACGGCAGTCAAAAAATTTTGACGGTAGGGATTTTCTTGGCATTTCGATTGACCCAGGGTGTAAATTTTCAAAAAAAAAAAAAAAAACTTAGGGAGAATTTAATTTTGACACGTTAACCTAGGGACTTATAATATATTTACCCATTTTTCCAACAATAATGCACAAAACACCTTTCAAACAAATAAAACCCAGAACACATTTTAGAAAATTTCTCTTACTTTCCTATAGAAAACATTTTGAAGAAACATATACTTATTTTCTCACATGTGGTGATAAACTTTTTACTTTCATAAAAAAAAGTAGAAATGGTGGTCCGCCACTAAGGGTGTGTTTGACAAACGTTTTTGATGGCATTGGTTTCGCACTGTAGCCATGATTGACCGCCCAGTACATGGAGTGACTGTTGCGTTCAGAGTAGCTGCACCTATGTGTGGAAAAAGAAGGCCAAGCACCTCGTGCAAAGCAGCTCTGCTAGTTTACCCCCAAATACCCTTCTACTTTTGTTTCTCAACTTTTTTTTATTTTTTTATTTTTTTATTTTTTTATTTTTTATGCATCCATTTAATTGTCCAAGGATTGCTATGTCTTTTTTGTTCTTCACTCTCATGCTTCCTTCTTCCTCCTTCTTCCCCACTGAGACACGCCCTCTTCGTCAACAACCCGCTTGGAACCACGGTGGGACGCTCACGCCTTCTTCTTCCTCCGTGACCCAGTGACGGCGAAGAGCTGCAACCACGGCTCCACTCACTAGAGCTCAAACTAAGGTGATTTTCTCTTCATTTCGCTGTTTCGGTCATATAATTCCAAAGCTTTTCACGTTTTAGATTTCTGCAAATCACCTTGGATACTTTTGAGTTGTGGAAACCCTTCTCCGAACATTTTACTAGAGCCAAACATAGACCGCATATAATGATTCAATGAAAATATGCCGGTTAGGTAACACTACGTTGTTACATATAGGATTGTCATTTAAATACAACACAACTTTATTTTGTAAAAAAACATTTTCCTACAAGGGCAGCCTACGCCGATCAATACCCTGAGATATTTCAAAAATAAAATACATGAGCATTAAAGCTAGAGCCAAACATAGACCGCATAGTGCAATAAGCAGAAAATGGAGTCGACTCTCAACAGCTTCTTTATGGCGAAGTTGGTCCTCCAGCAACTTATTCTTTTTCTTCAACTCGAATAACATCCTGCGGGTTTGATCATTGTCAAGATCGTCAACCCAGTCAAAAAAGTTGCAATGTGTTCCACTTCCATCTTTAAATTTAGGGCACCTAAAGTAGCATCGACCTGGGTTATCTTTACTCTATGGGGTCCAAAGCGAACATGGCAATCTGCAGAAGCATACACGCATCTCCTAGTGACTATGGCCAAAGGCAGTTGATGAACATTCTGACATTTGCAACCATAGAACCATGGGCATGACAAAATGTATGGTTATTCAATTAAATGTCGTTTATTATGTATGGTTAAATTTAATGTCAAGCGTGTTAAGCATGGTTCAACAAAATGTTGTCTATTCAAATTAGCCTGTAGGACATTTATTTTTAATTGAATATTACAACAAATTAAGAGGTTGCTTTATATTTAATAATCTTCTTCGCAAAACCACAAAATTTAAACAAATAAGGAATAAAAACAAGCAAAACCTCCATCTAACTGGCATATTTTATTTATTTTGATCCAAGCAATATTGTATTAGGCTCCATTGACAATGTTATAAAAGCAAAAGTATTAGCAGACAACTCATAATATGAAACGCTTAAAATTATTCGCATTTTCACGGTCATGTCACAACAAAAAAAAAAAAACTCACATTTTTGTTTCGAGTCTCAACGAGCTATCCAATTGCTCTAGTCTTGAAATGAAGGAGACTTTCAGCATGTTTTTTGCTTTACCATGTATTAAGCATTAAGTACAGACCGAGATTTTAAGAAAAAAGAAGCAAGAACACCAAACAAGACCCTTTAATAATTCATGGGAAAAATATTGCACTTCCCTCTCCAGTTGTGAGTATATTGTGCTTTTGTCGAAATTGGAGTAAAACTTAAAAGAATCTAATTGTCAAAGTTTAAAACCAAATTACTAAATTGAAATTGCGCAAAAAACATAGAGAATAAATTTGATTTTTAATTCAATAAAATGTTATCAATTGTATTTCCTTTATGCCAATGTTCTTTCTTTTTTATCATCAAAGCTTTCCTTTATCCCAGTGCATCATTGTCTAAGGCTCCCCACCATCTTCTTAAGCAATAAAAGAAACCCTATTCTTTTACCTTGAAAATAAATTTACAGATTTAATGATTTTTTTTTTTTGAAAAAAAATAAGTAAATAAATTGAAGCTCATCCTTTATTTTAGCAGAATATTGTACATCTAGCTTAATCTCAGTTCGAACCTCTAAAATAATTATTTAAAGACGTATTCAGTCAAAAATATATATTGGTTATATACACTGGAACACTCGCACTGTTCGTTCAGAACGGTTGGATCAGAGTCTGAAATACGAGACAAATATCTCTCCATTTGCTAGTATTTACAGTAAAGATGATCAAAATCATTTGTAATGAACTAAACTAACTCACAACAAATCAGATGTTGTAAGAAATATGAACAAATATTCGGAGAAGGGTTTCCACAACTTCCTTTACTCGAAAGTATCCAAGGTGATTTGTAGAAATCTAAAATGTGAAAAACTTCGGAATGATACGACCGAAATAGTGAAATGAAGAGAAAATCTCCTTAGTTTGGGCTCTAGTGAGTGGAGCCGTGGTTGTAGCTCTTCACCGTCACTGGGTCACTAAGGAAGAAGAAGGCATGAGCATCTAACTGTGGTTGCTAGCAGGTTGTTGACGAAGAGGGTGAGTCTTAGTGGGGGAGGAGGAAGAAGGAAGCGTGAGAGTGAAGAATAAAAAAGACATAGAAATCCTTGGACATTTAAACGGATGCATAGAAAAAAAAAAAGGTGAGAAACACAAGTAGAAGGGTATTTGGTTAAACTAGCAGGGTTGCTTTACACGAGGTGCTTGGCCTTCTTTTTCCACACATAGGTGCAGCTACTCTGAACGCAGTAGTCACTCCATGTACTGGGCGTCAATTACGGTTTCAGTGCGAAACCAATGCCATCAAAAACGTTTGTCAAACACACCCAAAATCACTCCCAAATACATTATGCAGCCATTGTCTTGGATTTTGTTCAAGATTTAGAGAACGGGGCGCAGGGGCACAGCTATAAACTATTATGAGCAGGACGTAGCCAAAAAAAATTATTGCTAGGGGCCAATAGGTTGAAAAAATAAAATTACCTTATATATATATATATATATATAGATATATATATATATATTTTTCTTAGAAATTGGGGGGCCTCCTTTGTCCTTAACCGGGCCATTAATTTATGGTACCTTTGGAATTATTCCTGGACTTATTTGCAAATGCTTATTTAGCAAATAAGAACATCAATACATAACTCAACTCATAAAAACTCAATATTATTTTTACTTAATATCACATCACAAAAAAAAAAAAAAAAAAACCCCATTTACCAACATGAGGCTCCGCCAACTATTCATTGTCAATCACGTGAAATGAATTGCTTAAAAGTACGATTTTTATGGACATTAGAATGAATTAGGATCATTTCTATTTTATTTGAATTGGAGAATATCAAGTTAGTTATTGTAGAAATGTATTTTTGTTTACTAAGAGCATTTCCAGTAGGGCTTTTAAACTAATTTTTAAGTTAGATTTAACAATTTTAGTGCTCCAGCAGACCTTTTAAAATAGCAATTTTCCTAAAATTTGCTACAGTAAACTTTCAAATTTGAAAGTTCACTGTAGCACCTTCTAAACATTTTTTATTCTTTATTTTTCCTCTCTTTCCCTCTCCCTCTCTCTTCTATCTATAATAAAAATAGATTAAAAAATAATATTTAAATAAAATAGATTGTAAAATAGATAGTCTGCTGGAGTTCATTGTGAAAAAGTAGTAGCTAAACTAAAAAAGTTGATTTTAAGTGGCTAAAATAGCCATTAACTGCCGGAGATGCTCAAGTGAAAAGTATAATTAATTAGAGCATCCACATCAAGAGAGGCAAAATTTAGTTAAACTTAACTCTCGAAATGCGCTTTATTAGATATAGCTAGTCACTTTTAAAGATGATCAATTATCAAACTCTCTAAATATTTCTCTACTTTAACCAAATATTATTTTTTTTATTGTGAAACCAAACTACTTTAACTACCATGAAACTCACTTTCATTTTCTCATTCATGGAATTATTTTTTGTGCCCAACTGCATATTTAATACAAGAGATTTCATTGATGAATGCCTTTGCTTTTTGCTTTTGGTGGACAGAAATTTTCGTCTCTGTATGTTCTCTTTTGCTCTTGGTGGTGTAACGAAAAGAAAAATGGCAGGGGAGAAAAATAAAAGGGGAGGGGATGAAATTCTAGAGGAAAAGAGAGGGAAGCAAAACGAAAAGTGGTGCCAGTGAAATAAAATAATCAGATAAAATTTTTAATATTTGCTTTTTGGGTCTTTAGATTTGAAGAGGATATCTGACAAATGTTAAATTTA
>NC_081543.1:17282204-17291659 GCF_901000735.1 Corylus avellana | reverse complement strand
TTGTTTTCCTATGTTACTTTAGTGTTTTACAGGGACAAGTGTGCTTCAATTCAAGTTTGGGGGTGTGCTATGAGTCATACTATTCCAAACAGTTCGTCTATCTCCCGGGTAAATTCTTTCCATGTTATACACACATTGGGGACAATGTGTAATTTCAGTTTGGGGGGATGGGAGCCATTTTACACACACTTTGTCCCATTTTTGAAAAAGAAAAAAAAAATATGCATGTTCATGTTGTCTTAAAATTTTGGTTGATCTTAAAACCTGTGATTTGATTCTCATTAGTGAGCTTAAAATTTTAAACACATGATCTCATGATAGGATTTTTTAGTTTGGTTACTTGCTTTTGGCAGTTGAGAATTCACATGTTTGATCTGATCTTACACAAGCACATTAGCACATAATTTGTGGGGTATGACATGAAAGTCTAATGTGTATGTTTCTATATCTTGGGTAAAACTGGATGACTTATTAGATGGATACTTAGCATATATATATATATATATATATATATATATATAAAAAAGAAAAAAAAAATCATTGATAAGCTTATCACTAAGTAACTAGACCTCTTGCCTCAAAGCATTGAGTATTCACGTCAAAAGGTGAAGAATTTTGATTTGGTTAAAATAATTGTTAGTTGGTTTCGTAGCCCTTTTGACTCGAGTTAGTAAGTCCTAGGGGTGTCTTTACACTTAATGCCCTAAAACCACCTAGTTTGGGAGTCATTGACTTAACACTCGTTACATAGGTCAATTAGAAAGCTTAAAGAAACCAAACATTGCATAACCTGACCAAGAAGAAAAAGAGAATATATATATATATAAATATGTATATATGTGTGTGTGTGTGTGTGTGTGTGTGTGCGCCATTATTGTTCATTCTGATGGGAATTTCAGTGAACATTGAGATGTTGAGACATTGCACATTGGATATAATTGGAAGCTTCATATTTATGTGCTAGTTCACTTTATATTATTTCGAACTTGTGATGCCCTAGCCTGTCTTTTGTAAGTGATTAGACTTTAAAATTCCAATTCATTGTGAAGATGGAGTTTATTTTTTTAAGCTTGCTAATGAATGAAGATCATGGTTTTAAGTGATACCTTAATTTTTGAATAACATGAACTCTTGCATGATGTTTGTGGGTAACATTCTTGAAAAACCCTCACGAGACTTCACTCATCCTCTAGGGAATTCCTAAGGGTTTAAAAGGCTTGTTGCATATGTTAAATGCAATCGTACATCCCACGAAAGATGAATTTATCTTTTTGTTTTATGTTTTTCCATTTAGTTTTTAGTATCGTATTGCTAAGGGACTAGCAATATGTAAGTTTGGGGGTGTGTTAAGCGCCAAAATATTCATATTTTACCTTTAAACTTATATGTGTTAATTCCTTAGTGTTGTTAGTTTATGCCATTTTATTTCCTTTTTTTTTGTGTTTTTTGTAGGCCTTTAGAAGAAAAGGAAGCAAACCTGGAAGTATTGGCTTCAAGAGCAAATTTGAGAAAAGTAGAAGGCTCTAGTAGTGCGATTGATCGTAGAAGACCTGTGATCGAGCGCACTACAAGCAAGAGGACCAGACGAGCGCAAGGCGTGCGCACAAGAAACAGCCTCGATCGTATTTAATGGAGCGCCCAACACAGGAGATCGATTGCTGTCCTGCGATTGATTGCACATGGGATGCGATCGAGCGCACCCGTGCGTGAGGAGCAAGTCAGCTGCAACCCTATTTTGGAAAGTGTTTTCTTTTAGGGTTTTGAAGCCTTGTGCGAACTATGGCTCAAACCCTATGATTTTTATTGTTTCTAAAGTGTTCCTAAGGCCTATAAATAGACCCTTAAACCTTTAGAATAAACATACAATTTCCAAGGAGAAGAATTGGAGTTCTTCAAGTTCAAGTTCCGGGTTTATTATTTTCCTTTCTATTTTATTTTATGAAGATGTTTAACATCAGACTCATGTGTAACTAAATTACTTAGTAGGGCTAGACTGAAGCCCTAATTATGTTTATTTAATATTTCAATATTGGCGCCTTTGTGATGATCATGTTGTTCTTGAATTCCTCATACGTATTTGTTTGATTAACATATGCATGTGGTATGGATTAGTTAATTAAATAAATTTGAATGACCAAGTCCTGGGTTTAATAAGAGTAATAAAAGAAATCTACACCGGGTTCAAACTAGCTAGTTTGAAGATATTATCTGAAAGCTGAAAAAACATAAAAGAAAGAGAAAAAACGTTACATCTCAAAGTTGGAAAAAATTTGCAAGTTGATCGACGGTCCGTGTTAACAACAACTAACGTAGATAAATTATCTACCATCAAATAATGCAGGGGGGAGACTTTGAATAAAACAACAACTAATTAATATAGATAAATGAGAAAATGTGTATTCCAATGTTTAAGTTAACAATACTATCTATCGTCAAATGGATCTAGGTTACATGCTGTTATTAAAATAATAGCATGTATGCTGTAGTGTAAGTAACGGTCAAGATTGGATCTCAAAGTTGACTTACTTTGAAAAGTTTTTAATAGGAGAGAGAAAATAAAGAAAAATTTTGAGAGATTCAATCTTGACTGTTGCTTACACTACAACATACATGTTATTTTAATAACAACATGTAAGCCGGATCCCCTTCAAATAATGTTCATATTTTGCTGTCTATGGGGCTTAATTACTTGCCGATCTTGGATAGTCTTTCCACTTGCTCAAATAGGTCGACTCTATAACGGTTATCTTATATTTGTTGTCTGAATTGCTAATAAATCAGACAATAAATTACTAAAAATTTGAATCCTTCACCAACTTTGTTGTGAGATGACATTGTACACAGTTTTCAAATGAGTGAATCACATGAACATGAGAAATGATAATCTGCAAAACCAATAAGGGATTTGGCAAAAGAGCTTGTCGGATGTGTCGGCGGGGAATAGCTTTGATGCCTAAGTTGGTAGATTTTCTAAAGAACAATAACTCAATGTAATAAGAGTTGATCATTCTTATAAGAAGGATGTGTTAGTTGGCACCAGTTGTTATCCCATAATTCTCACGTCTTCGCATTACCCAGGTTGTGGGGTTATTGTGGCTAACCTTCATAGTGGGGCCAGTTTCGAGACTAATGATCACTCATGATCGTGTCTCGATCGTGGTTGAACTTGGTGTCGGATCCCAAGATTATAGGACATTGTTGCCTATCTTTTGGTAATAATGGATTTGGAATTCTCAAGCCCTCCTAATATGAGACGTCCGTTTTTATTTTATGTAAACGTAAAAAGATTAACATATGATAAATTTGGATAATACTAACAAAACAATCTCGAGGCTCTACCTTATCTCTAGAATTCTTCTCTTTTTTTTTTTTTTCTTTTTTTTTCTAAACAACACCAAGAAGAATTTCAAGAGGAGGGAAGATATAGATCTAGATCTTCCCTCCTCCCATTTCACAGTAGCAGTGCTCGGTGTTTTCTTTGTAGGGTCCTCCGGTCTCCGTTTCTGGTAGGTTACTTTAGATCTAGATGTAGATCCAGATCTAGTCTCTTCAACCATAGATCTGATTGTCTTCTTCGGCCAAGTTGTGTCTTTTGAAGGGATGTCTACGATGCCATGCTCCTCCGCTGCTGCTTGTAGGTTTTTTTTTTGTTTTTGTTTGTCCTGGCCTTCGGGTTGATGACGGATTTGTTGTCTTGACCTTCGGATTGAAGATGGAGTAGATCGGTGTGGGGGCTTAACTCTCACGGCTAGATTTTTAGTTTCTAGTTGTTTTTTATTTTTTATATTTGGGCTACCCATGTCCTAGATCTAGTCTGCACGAAGCAAATATGTTCCTTAAATGTAATTATACATGGTTAGCGAAAGCTTGAAGTCATTTTTATGACTTTGTAACCTTCATAGCTTTTGGCTATGATTTTTCAGAGTTGTATGCTCAGTGATGTAAGAGCTTTATGCTCATGAAATTTCATTAATGAAAGTTCTATATTTTTCAAAAAAAAAAAAATGATAAATTTTACCCCAATATTCTTCCCTATATCAGACTCCTCAAGGAAAATATACTTGAAAATTAATAAAAGCTTATAACTTATTTTTTAAATTTGCATAGATCGAAATAAATTATAAACTTTTGAACTCATTTGCAATGATAACTGTTAGAACAGTTTTCGACATGGTGTGGACTGCGCGTTCTTCGGGACCTTCTGGTCTGCAATAAATCGTTGTGCACTCCAAAATTGCTACAAAAGAAATAAGGGCGTCAAAAGATCCGCCGGCCACCATGCCGAGACACTCCGATGCTTAAGTCAATTTCTTGGAGAAGAGCAATACTATGCACAAACTTAACAATTCAATCTACTTGAATCTCTTGAGGGTGAATTAAGAATCAAATTAAATTGCTTCTCTAATTTTAGTGAGAGAAGTTCCTCCTTCTCTCTAGGTAGAAAATACACTACCTCCTTGTGAGGTTTTCCACCACCGTTTGTGTGGCTTGTTGGGGAGGAGGGAAACCTTCCCTCCTCCCCTCTCCCTTTTCTTCTTCTCCAACTACATAGTATTGTTTTTGCTCAGTTCTCTCATTTTTTTGTCACCCAAATACACAACGTTTTTGCTCATTTTTCCGTCATCCACCTTTCTGCTGCCCTAGGTTGCTTGCCTCCTTCCCCGTTTGGCCGTTCGCCGCTCACCGTCCTCCATGTTGTAGCCCAGATCTTCCTTGGTTCATAGATGAGTTTTTTTTAAGAACCCGATCTACGCTCCTCAGGTTGACCCGGGCCTACACGCGCCACTCCATCATCACCATCAGCCTCCCAGCCTTCCAGTGCCACCGCTCGATCCGCCACCAGCACGGCACGCACCGGAGTATGATCTCCACGAGCCTGAGTGTGGATCTCACGCGCCGGCACGTGTTCCCCACACCCTAGGCAGTAAAGGCTTCCACCGTCACCACCGGCCTCCCAACTCTCCTTCGCCTCCATGCACTCCTCTTTTTGCATTGCACTTGCAAGAGTGTGAGCTCCATATGCTTGAACGTGGAACTTACACGCCGCCGCCACCGTTGGTTGTGGGGTTTTGTGTTGCATTTCCGCTTGTTTTTATTTTTCTGTCTTTTCCTTTGTTTCCATGTATTTCCTATTGTTTTGTTTGGGTTTTGTGGGTTTTAGTCTCCATCTGTTTTTATTGTTTATTTTTGTAGTGGAGACTACTGCTTCGGGAGACAGTACTCCCTTTCCATCGATTCCAGATGTGGATCTTACCAGTGCCTTTCCTATATTGACTTCCCTCGGGTGGTCGATGTTCTTTGCTGAGAGTGTAGATGGGTTTGGATCTCATGGGGTTCTTACACCTGTAATTAGGGTTTGTAAACCTCATGAGGTTTATGACTCTTCATGTACTCATTTTGCCTTTAAAACCGCTTTATGTGGTCCCTTTGAGAGGACCGGGCTAATTATTTTGCCCATTTCCTACTTTGTTTCTAATACATGCAATGTTAATTTCTGTGTTTGAGTCTGTTGTAGGGGAGCCTACCCCTTTTCGGTATTTTGATCACTTGTGACCCTTTTCCTATTTGATTATAAAAAGCTTTAAAAAAAAGTACGCTTGAGGGTGAGAGATTATAAGATATTTCAAGATGTCTTTGTACCTTGTGTAGGAGCCTATTTATAGGCTGAATAGCTGAGGAAGATTTGAACTAGTTCTCCTTATTTGAGTTGATTTGGGAGTCATGGGAGCTGGAGTTGGACTGGGGCTCCTACTCAAATTCAGACTTTATCTTGACCCAGATTATTTCAATAGAGCCCCACTTGGATTGTATCTCCTGCTATTTAATTAATAGCTCTGTGGGCCTATCATTGGCCTTAAGGCCTAAAATTTGATGGGCTTGTAGTGCAATTTTATTCCCAAAAATAACCAAGAATGAATTGAAGATATACTTGATTCCAAGAAGATCAATAGATTTTTAACACATTTTCCAATACATCAATAAGATCTTGGTTTGGGACTTAGGGTTGTTAAGATCAAGATTCCTTATAATACCTAAATATTGTAGAGCCTACAATTCTTAAAATCATGATTGTTCATTGAGCAACAATCATTTGTGGTCATCAATCTTTATGATGCCTAAACTACGTTTAAAAATAAAAAGAAACCCTAAGAGGACTAGTAGCAACTTCCCTTTGATTTTCTCTAAGTTTAGGACATAAAACTACTTTTGCCTTCCCTATGAAAATATATTTCATAATAGCTTCCCTTACCTTTCTCTATACCATTAACATATTATTTCTTTACAAAATACAAGTTCCCTTCCTACCCTCACTTTTTTCATAAAATCCCAACACAATCCCCAATTAAAGACAAAAAGATGAAAGAGAAGAAAGGAAAGTGAAATGTTTATATTAAAATAATGTATAGGGTACTATTTTTGGTTCTTTACATATTGGGAAACACTGTAGTTACACAAGAGTGTTGGATAAATTTAGGACAACTTATGTGGGTGAGTTTTTGTGATTTTTTTTTTTTTTTTATTTTTAATTTTTCCTAAACATAGGAAAGAGAATGAGTTATAAGGTATTTGCTGCTAGTGCTCTAAGGTTAAGGCCACCCAAACATCTTCGATTGGGCTTTTGGGTTTGAATTTTTCATGGGGCAAAGTGTTGAGTGGTGACATTTGTTTGGGAGGTTGAATGTTTCTTAACATGCTTTCGATTCTTGGATCCTCACTCAACCCAATCATGATTTGTGCAAGGTTTGAGGAATTCTAATGGTCTGAGTGGGAACTTAGGTTTAAATTAGGGGTGCAAAGGCGGTTACGGTTAGCGGTTAGTGGCAATAACCGCTAACCGTAACCGCCTTAGCGGTTAGTAGATTTCAATAACCGCAACCGCTAACCGCCTAACGGTTAGCGGTTAGCGGTTAACCGCCGGTTAGTTGTTAGTGAAATAGATAACCGCCCGCTAACCGTTTTTTTAAAATTGGGCGTTCTTTAAGGCTTTTTGGGCTTTTTTTAACCCTTGTTTTTTTTTTTTTTTTTTTTTTAATATCTTCTTAGGCCCAATTGCTATAAAAAGTGCCCATATTAAAAAATCAAAAATATTTGACCCAAAATTTACATTTACTTATACTTTAAAAAAATTTCCTTAAATATTAAATCATAACCGGTTAACTTTTTTTAAAAAAAAATTCAACACAACATACAAAAAAAAGTTTAGAATTCAGACAACTGTCACAACATATAAAAAAAAAATATAAAAAAAGTTCAACACAAAGCATGCATATAAAATAAGTTCAAATAAAACATTAAAACTTCATCAATCCTCTCATTTGGTCCTCTAGCAAATCCTGTGGACATCAAAAGAAGAAAAGTTATAATATTAAACATAATAATATTAAGGCACAAAATACATTAATACATTAATACTTCAATTGTGATTATAAGTAACACATTGTTGAATCTAATGTCAATTACTTAATTTGATATTATATAATTATATAGTCTCATTAAATTATATCATATGATTCATATGATTAATTATTTAAATTCTTATCATATTTACTTATAATCTTTTTTCTTTGAATTGAACTTAATATCTAATGGTAAATGGTAATGTTCAAACTCCTAAATCTTAAATTCCTAAAGTATCTAATAATGCTTTAATTAAATTGTAAACTTGTAGTTATAAGTAATATATTGTTTAATTCAATTGAATCAATTGTGATTATCATTGTACATGAATCATATGATTAACTTGTAGACTTATGACTTATGAGTTATGTCATATTATATATGTATTATTTATTATTATATAATCATATGATTTAATGATCAAGTCATCATGTGATATAATCATATCAATTATAGTGATAATATATAAATTACTGAAATTATAATGATAATATATTAATACTTAAATTGTGTTTATAAGTAACACATTGGTCATTGTTTAATCTAATGTCAATTACTTAATTTAATATTATACGAATCATATTATCATTGTACATTAATAATATGATTCACTTGAAGTCTTGAATAAAGTATTTGAATTATCATTGAATCATATGATTAAGTATTGATATTATACATTTATATTATTCATATACATATGTAGACTTATATAGACTTATAAGTTTATAACATACATTGAAAATAAGTCTCTAGATATTTAATTGTTGTATTAGTATGAATTAGTATACTTATGAGTTATGTCATATTATATATGTATAATTTGTTATTATATAATCAAATGATTTAATAATCAATCTCATGTGATATAATCATATAAATTATAGTGATAATATATTAATACTCAAATTGTGATTTAATGATCAAGTGATTATGTTATATGTATAAATATTTTTATAATTATAATTATAAAAATATATTATATAAAAAGGCGGTTAGCGGTTAGCGGTTACGGTTAGTAGACCCAATAACCACTAACCGCTAGGCGGTTATGGCGGTTAGGCGGTTAGCGGTTAATGCGGTTAGACGGTTGGCGGTTATAGCGGTTAGCGGTTGCACCCCTACTTTTTAGAGGGGGTGTACGGATTTTTGTGATAGATTTAATAATGTAAATGAAACTTGATGATCAGATCAAAAAAAGGGTTATTAAAATATCATGATATGACTTTTTAGACCTTTCGGCCTTTCATAGGGAATCAGTTCCTATATTCTCCACTACTTTCAGCATACTCATTATTAATTACACTCAAATTTCTCTAAGAATGCAGAAAGTTTTGTGATAATGGATCTTCTTCTTTTTTAAAAAGCTTGCTTTACCACCCTGAGTCATGGAAGATAAATAACTGATTTTCTGTGTTTTTAAAGCATTTTCTCTTCATTTTTTCAGCTCATTTGATCATCAAAGGTTCAAAAATATTGGAGGTTTTCTTTTGTATGGCTTGAAAGTAAAATGCAATAAGGAATGCAGAAGGGCTGTCGATTGAGATATTTGAAGTCATATATCATTAGGAA
Source organism: Corylus avellana (assembly GCF_901000735.1). Lineage (NCBI taxonomy): Eukaryota > Viridiplantae > Streptophyta > Magnoliopsida > Fagales > Betulaceae > Corylus > Corylus avellana. Next base: position 17,282,692 of record NC_081543.1, on the reverse strand, counting down.
TTAGATGAGATGTCTATAGTTGGGCAGCTGCCAGCCTAGGTCCAGTTATAAATGGCATCACTTTTTCCCTTGAAAATGAAACTCCCATCTTTCTCTTTCTCCTTTCTCTAACACGCCCATGCTCTTGTACATATACAAGTACACAGCTCAATATATATATACACACACAACAATGGCCCATGGGATGGGAGAGTTATTGACTTATAGTTGTCACATTCTAGTCCCATACTCTGAAGCTAAATGGTTTACATGTATATTGTAATAAGAGAATTATGTTATAGTTAAACAATATATGGTTTATCCAAGATATTAACCTATTCCCGGTAGGATTGGCGCTAATCTAAGGGACTTATAATACAATACCGGTGCCTCGAATATTGTACGCGTACCATCCATTGCTAACAATTCGACTAAGTCTGACTTCGGATGGCCTACGCTGCTAATAACGTTCGTCTATATATAGTAACCACTACTCAAACATGATTGTA
>NC_081543.1:17269345-17282184 GCF_901000735.1 Corylus avellana | reverse complement strand
ATATATATATATATATATATATATATATAAAGTAAAACCTAAACTCATAAACTGTGTTGCAATTTGGCGATTTTAAATTTGTGATTTGCAAATTTAATCAGCCAAATTTCTCTTCTTCAATGCATTAAACAATTCAAATAAAGTGTTTAATTATTTTTTCTCAGAGGTATGTTATCAAATTTTTACACTAATTTATTATTAAATAAAAAAATGTTTGTGTACAATTTTATATTTAGATTGGTCAATAAAGATTAATTGTTTATGAATATAAAAAGCAAACATAAATTATGTTTTAAACAATATTTAATCAATTAATTTTGCTAACTATATTTTTTAATATTTTTAATTTTGTTCAATTTTATTTTTTAATATTAATCCATTTGAACCAAAATCCTGACTCCGCCATTGGGTGAAGAGTTTTGTTTGGATGGTCAAAGAAGATAAAAGTTAGTTTGGTTGCTGAAAAAGTGTGGGAAAAAAAAAAAAAAAAAAAAACTTTTGACTTTTGCGACTTACAATTTATTCGAAAGTCAAATATGAAAATTTGAAGGATTTGTATGGAAAGCAACTAGTGACAAATTTGCGCATAACTGTTGCAATTAGGACCAGAAACAAACCAAGAGAGGGCCGGAAGGGGCCATGGCCTCCTCTCTTTTTAAATCTGAACCCATCCCGAGAGGCCGACGGAGAAGCCATTACTAGATCGAGTCGAAACTCGAGGATCTCGGCCAAGAGAGAAAGTGAAGGCTTAGTTGACCAAAGACAATTAGGAGAATATCCCTCATGATAATTCTTCATGTTAGAAGAGGATTTTATTACCTTTCGTGACTTTAGTGTTTCATTATAAATTTGGATCAATTGTATTGGAATAATCAACTTTTGCCATCAATAATATTGTTAATTAGTTTTCTTTTCTCAACCTTTACATCGATTTTGTGTATTGAGAGCACAGTTTCTCTTTCACGTCTCGTTTTTGCTACATCATAAGTGCAAGCACATTGTGAGAGAGAGAGAGAGAGAGAGAGAGAAATCTAAAACATAACAATTTTCATTTCTTTGCGTGAAAAATAGCCATTACTTTACAAAGGACGTACATGCACCGAGGTTTATTTATTTAGTAGATGGAGAAGCTAATTAACAACATTTATTTAAGGAGAGGTGATAATTAAGTTTAAGCCCTCCTCTCAAACGTAACCGGAAGCACATTCCCATCCAAGGCCAACAAAATCTTCCCATTTTCATCCAAACCGCCAGCAGTCCCGCAGTTAAACTTGCAAGTGGGACAAACATCTGTAGGACACCATGAAATGTTGTAGATATTGTCTCCCACTTGGGCTTTCACTATCCGGAAGTAGTTGTCAGTGGCTAGCTTGCTTTGGCTTTCTCCGGTCACAATTAATCTCCTTCCACTCGCAGCGTCTGTCTCGCCCACCTTCCACGCCGTTGACTGCACGCAGATTGTGGCTGCCGAGAAAACAATCTTGAAGTCCCTGTCCTCCCTAATCACCGTCTCTCCCTCGAGGAAAGGCGTAAAGATGACAGGAAGGCCTTCCAAGCCCGAAACGTTTTCCTGCCCAACGTTAAATGGGCACCCATTTCGGTTAATCAGGGTGAAACGACCGCCGTTGTCAGTAATAGCAGGATTGATGTAGTATTCTACGCCGGCTTCGAGAGGACTTCCGGCACTGTCGAGCACCGGAGCGGGAGAGGACGATGGTTGGGCTGCTGCTGATATGGCCAGGATTAGCCATATCATGAAGCTAAGGCTTCCGATCAATCTCATGAAGGAATTCATATCTAATCAATGGATTCTCGTAGAACAAATAGCTGATTATAAGTTGTTGTATTTGTGTTTGATGTTTGGGTTGGGGTGGTATTTATAGGATGTGGTTAATTAGATGTCAATTCATTGAGATGACACGTAAGGAGGAGTAGGTGAATAAAAGTCCATACATCTTATCTTATTACCAATTACGTACGTGTATCTTGGGGAGGAATTTACTTATATTAAGACGTCTCCAACCTGCACTGATTGTTCTTAATTGGTAGCAAAATTGGAAGAAGAACAGAAAATGTCAAAGTTTGTACAAAAAGTAGAGCTAGACCACTTGTTTTGAAGTTTTGGATTGTCGTCCCAGGCTATCCATTCACACACACACACACATATATATATATATATAATCTCCGTGGAAGCCACAACAAATTAAATCCACATGTTCGACACCTAAAAATGATAGCGATTTAATACATCAGATAATGCTGCAGATAATGCAGCAGAATTAACGTTAGATATATATTATATAAGCAGCAGGAGGGAGACTTTTTGAATTAAAACGTTAAAATGAGCCAATGAGGATATATATATATAGAAGAACAAGTAATGTAGATAAATGAGAAAACGTGTATTCAAATATTTGTTTTAAGTTTATAACAAATCACAACTTTAACTTGTTATTAGAGCCATGATCTTCTAAGCATCGTTGATGGCTCAGAAATTTGTTTTTCTCAGTTTGTTGTTGATACGGAAGGCACGCCTACATCTGTTCTTAATTCAAATTATATAATCTGGCAAAAGAAAGATCAGTTCATTTGGACCGTACGTTTTGTTTGGTAGGTGGAGGTGACTTACAAATCGCCAATATTTGTTCTTCCTTTGTTCTCACTTTAAAAGTTGATCGCCTTATTATGGAAGATATCCTGCATTGTCATGATGTTTGCGCCAATGTTTGGCTAATAATTTTGCCTTTGTATTATTAGCCTTTGTTACCATATAAAACTTTTGAATTTTTTTGCCTAGAAAAGCGAAAAATTTTTATTTTATAGTGTATTTTTTATTAGAATAATAATAAAAAGTGAATGATTTAATATAAAAAGTTAAAATGTTTTGTTGTTGATTTTTTTTTTTTTTTTGGAAAATGATGCATGAACAGTAACAAATGGATGAAAGGGTTGACAAACAAGGGCAGTAATTTTTCTTAGGATTAAATACTAAAAACCTCCCAAGGGTTTGAACTCTTTATTTTTTGCCCCCTAGGCTTTTATTTTTATAACATGAGGTACCTGTAGTTTTTATAAAAATAAAATGGTACCTCTGTTAAAATTTCGTCCAAAACTTAACAGAATGACACGTCAGCACCAATCAAATTGGGCCACGTGTCCTATAATTAATTTTTTATTTTTAGTTTTTTTTAAAAAAAGAATTAAAAAGAATTATTTTATTTTCAAAAAAATTAAAAATTAAAAATTTTGGGTGGCCACCCCCTTTGGCCATGGAGGTGGCCGGGCCACCCCCATCTGGTCGAGCCACCCCCACAGCCGGATGGGGGTGGCCGAGCCACCCCCAAGGAGCCCAAGGGGTGGTCAAAACCACCCCTCCCTTCCCTGCCACCCCTACCTCCTCGTTCCCAACCTAGGCAAGTTTACTCTTCGAAATTACCCTTTCACCCCTCTTTCTCTTCCTCTTCTTTTAGGGTTTCAAATTTTATGCGTTGATTGTATTTTTGGTTATAGATTGGCACACCCAGGAGGACCATTAAGGACGAACAAGGCAGCGGCACTGGCAAAATTTCTAGAAAGAAAGCTAAAGGAGCCCACTGGATTGGCCTCCATCAACTCTGATCTTCTCGACCTCGCCATCCAAAATGCCAAACAAACCGTCCTTTCCAGATGGGGGTGGCCCCAAAATTTTTAATTTTTTTTCTTAATTTTTTTAAACAAAATATTTTTAATTTTTTTTTAAAAAAATATCAAAAAATTAATTATAGGACACGTGGCACAATTTCATTGGTGTTGCCGTGGCGTTCTGTTAAGTTTTGGATGAAATTTTAACAGAGGTACAATTTTCGTCTTTATGAAAAACATAAGTACCTCATGTGATAAAAATGAAAACCTAAGGGACCAAAAATAAAGAGTTCAAACCCTATGAGAGTTTTTAGTATTTAACCCTTTTTATATATATAAATATTATATATTCAAACAACGCCCAGAGATGCGCAACCCATGTACACATGACATATAAGAGACTCCTAATCCAAAGAAAAAAGAACATAAATCAAAAAATTCAGAAAAATTAGACACATTCATGGTATGCCATGCCACTCTCCATGAAAACAACGTTTACATCACCAACTTCTTCAAATCAATCAATCCTATCTCACAGTCATCAAAACTTCGAGCATTATGCTCTCGCCAAATACTCAACATCATACACAATGGAACCATCTGCTATATGTGCAAAGTTAACTGCATTTATGTAGTTTTTCAAACTCAAACCTGTGTCCCAAGGTGAAAAGACATGCATTTACCATCAAGTCACCGCACTCCTTGTAACAAGGCCAATAATTGTTATTTTAAACTCATTGCTTCTTACTTTGTAATCAATGACATGCATACTGTTATAAGACTGGATCGAGTTCAAACCCCCAAAGCAAGCAACTACGCCTTGTTTGATTTACGGAATAGACCCTTGGAATGGAATGGTTATTCATAGGAATGGTTATTCCTATGAGAATAACAATTCCCTTACGAAGATGAATAGCTATTCCTCTAAAAAAAAAAAAAAAGAGAGAAATAGATATTCCTTAAGGAATATACTACATTTTTTCAAAATAAATAAAAAAATAAATAAAGTGGGTGGCCAACCACCCGAAAGGCCGGAGGTGGTCGTACCACCATCGTGGAATTTCAGGGTGGCTAAAGCCACCCCCGATGAACACTGGAGGTGGCCACCCCAAATTTGCTTCAAGGCTTTCCAAAAAAAAAATATTATTTTAAACGTAAAAAAAAAAAAAAAAAAAAACTAGATTTAACTCAAGGGTGGCCGTGGCCACCCCAAATTTGCCTCAAGGGTGGCCGCGGCCACCACGGAGCTCTTGTGGGGTGGTCGCGGCCACCCTTGAGGGCTTAGAGGGTGGTCGCAGCGAGTAATTCTAGAAGTTCCTTTTGTGTCCCATTTAAGTCCCTTCAAGAATGATGTGACCAGTAAAATTATCATTTGATCAAAATCTAATAATGATCAATCACAAGCCCAATGGTGATTCTAATAGCCACATCATTCTTGGAGGAGTTAGCTTTCCAACACCGGAAGCCTTGTTCCAATCCTAGGTCTGAAATTCTAGATATGACTTTTTTAGTAAAATTCATCAGATGCGAATTTTTCCTAGATCATCAGGAATACTTAGTTTTCCCGTCTATATCACCCGACCATTGTAGGCTACCATCCATAATACTAGCAGCCTAACTAAGTCCGACCTCGGGTGGCCTACACTACTAATAATGTACATCCTGAAGTGACCGCTCATTAAGGCTGCGCTGGTCATGAAACAACCATTGGATCCAAGGCCCATATAATACACACCCATTTGACCATAAAATCAAGTCTATATAGTAAGCTCATGGCCATTATATTCCACATACCGGTATACTATGTCATATGATGCATCTTATCAACTAATTATTAAAACAGTTATCAAGTTATTACAAAAATGTTAACATGCTCATATCATACGTGTGATCAGTCAGCTAACATATCCCACAATTTTAAGAAAAGTGTTCGTGAGTGTTTACTGACCTCGTATGCTCACTTAAGCCTTCCGACATCATGAATTCCTGCTATACGAAACATGACTTATCGTCATAAGCAATACTAGATAATTTTACGAGGCTTTATCCAACAAAGGAAACCATCAAAACCCTCATACACATTTATGGGTTAAGGGGCGTGTGACTTGCTCTCTGGTCGAGCGCTCGTTCCTAGAGGCGAGCGTTTGGCCAGAGGGTAGGGTTTGGTCAAAAATGCCCGAAAAATGATCCTGAGTTTCTATCTATGGCTGTGTGTTGGTGTCTTCTCCTCCTTTAAGCTTAAAATAAACACCTATGACACTAGATGATACCACTAAAAGAATCATGGAAAAGTGTTTAAAAACCTTTGAAAATTGCTCCTCTTGCTTTTTAGGAAATAGGCACATTCAAGTATAAAGAAGACAAAGGGGTTGAAAGCTTTTGAAAACATTCTATGAGAATAAGTATCATAGCCCCTTTAAAACTTGTAATATTAAGAATAATAGCACTAGAAAAGTACACAGGAAGGATTAAGGAATTACCTTGGAAGATGGTTAGAACTCCTCCCTTCCATCTAGAAAACACCAAGGGACACTCAAGGCTCACAAACTCCCAAGAATCAACCCAGCAAGGTATCTTTCAGGCAACAGGGCTGGAATGGGGGTTGTGAGTCGCATGGGGTGGGGTATTTATTGGGGAAAAAGGTTGAAGGTGTTTCAAGAAAAATCCTGAAAAGGAGCGAGTGCTCGTGTACTTTGGTAATACTATAAGTGATTCTTATATCCTTCTTGTGTCACTCTAAAACTTATGTTGCATTTAAAATCACAATTGAGTTTGTGATTGATCACTATTTAATTTTGATCAAATGATAATTTTAAAAATCACTTCATTTTTTGAGTGACATAAGAGTGACTTCTAGTATATTACTCGTTTCTAAATCTTAAAATCAAATATATACTTTGTCATATATATATATATATATATATATATATATATATGCTACGACCATACTATTTCACCAATTTTTTTTTTTATTGGCTTCTTGTTTAACTCTTGCACCCGGTCCTTTTCACCCGTTTCTAAAGTTAGAATGATAGATATACAGAGACACACGTAATTAGTAATAAGATAAGATGCATGGACTTTTATTCACCCATGGCTAATAATTAGTGATAAGATAAGATGCATGGACTTTTATTCACCCATGGCTACCATGTGGACGGCTAACATGCCCGCACCACATCCTATAAATACCACCCCAAACATCAAATACAAATACAACAACTATTTACACCAACTTATAATCAGCTCAGACATCCTTATTTGTTTTGCGACAATCCATCCATTAATTAGATATGAATTCCTCCGACTTCATGAGATTGATCGGAAGCCTTAGCTTCATATGGTTAGTCCTGGCCATAACAGCAGCAGCCCAACCATCGTCCTCCCCTGCTCCGGTGCTCGACAGTGCCGGAAGTCCTCTTGAAGCTGGTGTAGAATACTACATCAATCCTGCTATTACTGACAACGGCGGTCGTTTCACCCTGATTAACCGAAATGGGTCGTGCCCGTTGTACGTCGGGCAGGAAAATGTTTTGGGCTTAGAAGGGTTTCCTGTCATCTTCACGCCTTTCGTGGAGGGAGAGACGGTGATTAGGGAGAGTAGGGACTTGAAGGTTGTTTTCTCTGCAAGCACCACCTGCGTGCAGTCAACGGCATGGAAGTTGGGGGAGAGAGACGCTGAGAGTGGAAGGAGATTGATTGTGACCGGAGAAAGCCAAAGCCAGCAGCGTCCCACCAGCAACTACTTCAAGATAGTAAAAGCCCAAGTGGGAGAGAATATATACAACATTGAATGGTGTCCTACGGAAGTGTGTCCCATTTGTAGGTTTGACTGCGGGACTGCTGGCGCTTTGGTTGAAAATGGGAAGAGGTTGTTGGCCTTGGATGGGAGTGTGCTTCCGGTTATGTTTGAGAGGAGGGCTTAAACTCTTATATATTTCTAGGTCTCTAGCTAACAGTACAAGCTAGTAATTAAATAAATAAATGGAGTAAATTAATTAGCTCCTATTCTAATTCAATAAACCTCAGTACATGCTTGTGTTTAGTAAGTCCTAATTTGAAAAATTGTGACTGTATTTTACGGAAATAAAAGAAATTATTTTGTTTTTATCTCTCTCTCTCTAACATAATGTGCATGCACTTATGTCCACAATGAAATTTTTTATAGAGAAATGCTTCTTTAATTTGCATTATATCATCTATCACTTATACATCTTTGCTGAGTTAGCATGCTCCATCTACCGTTAATTAAAAAGGAAAAAACATCAGTAGTAGATGGAGTCTGCCAACTCAACAGAGTATTAGAACATAATTCTTGGAAGATAAGAAGAGTCAGAAGGGTACAGAAAGTTATAGGAGTTACAATAATATATAATGAGGAGTTACAATAATCCTTGGAAGATAAGAAGAGTCAGAAGGGTACACAAAGTTATAGGAGTTACAATAATATATAATGAGGAGTTACGTGAAATATAAATCACTTGAAGTGAAAGAGTTTGTAACATGTGATAGAGAATTGTAAAGGTTTAGAGTCTTATTAAGTGCACTTGTAACGTGTTAGAATTGATTTATTATATATAGAAAACAATTTCTCCCATTGATTTATGGGAGTCAAAATCCAAAACTTTGTGTTTATATAAATTTAATACCGAGATGTATGTGAGATGGACACCGGATTGCAAAAAGCATTTATGTTATCTAATCATTTACACTTTTAATTGTTATTGTTGTGTAAGCCCCATATCGTTTAATAACAAAATCTATCTCTTATTGTTAACTATCATTAGAATTTACTGTCTGCAATTAAACACTCCCAACATTGCCTTCAACAATTTTTTCCAAATTTCCAGATTTATTTATAAGCATGTAAAGTTAATATCTTAACACTCTTACTTTTCACTTTCTAATGACTATCTAAGAGATGAAGAAATTATTAATACAAAATATGACCCTTTTTTTTTTCTCTAGAAAATTTAATAATATTGTGTATACCTTCTTTAATATATTAAACTGAATATTATTTGTTATTGTTTAATAGTGCATTCAATAAGTAATTTGCTAGTTTCAAGTAATTTAAAGGTTTTCTTAAACAAATTAATTTGTTTATGACAGTATAGGGGTGGCCTAACATCTAGACATTGGTGACAAAAACTTCATTTTTAAGTTTTTTGTCAAAAATGCGTTTTGGCCATTTTTAGGCTTTTTGACCTTCAAAAGCGCTTTGAATTTTTTTTACCAAACGGTTTAAGCTTTTTTTTTTTAATTTTTTTTTAAACGAGTTTTTAGGGTATTCAACACACTTTTGAGGACAAACGCAATTCCAAACAGACCCTAAGTTGACCAAAGACGATTAGGAGAATATCCCTTATGATAATTCTCCATAATAATTTTTATCTTTTGGTTTCCTTTGGCACCAAGTATTTTCATAATTAATGTATTTTTATTGTATTTTATTACATTATGAAGAGGATTTTATTACCTTTCGTGACTTTAGAGTTTCACTATAAATTTGGATCAATTGTATTGGAATAATCAACTTTTGCCATCAATAATATTATTAATTAGTTTTCTTTTCTCAACCTTTACATCGATTTTGTGTATTGAGAACACAGTTTCTCTTTCACATCTCGTTTTTGGTACATCATAAGTGCAAGCACATTGTGAGAGAGAGAGAGAGAGAGAGAGAAATCTAAAACATAACAATTTTCATTTCTTTGCGTGAAAAATAGCCATTACTTTACAAAGGACTTATAAAACACATGCACCGAGGTTTATTTATTTAGTAGATGGAGAAGCTAATTAACACCATTTATTTAAGGAGAGGTAATAATTAAGTTTAAGCCCTCCTCTCAAACGTAACCGGAAGCACATTCCCATCCAAGGCCAACAAAATCTTCCCATTTTCATCCAAACCGCCAGCAGTCCCGCAGTTAAACTTGCAAGTGGGACAAACATCTGTAGGACACCATGAAATGTTGTAGATATTGTCTCCCACTTGGGCTTTCACTATCCGGAAGTAGTTGTCGGTGGCTAGCTTGCTTTGGCTTTCTCCGGTCACAATTAATCTCCTTCCACTCGCAGCGTCTGTCTCGCCCACCTTCCACGCCGTTGACTGCACGCAGATTGTGGCTGCCGAGAAAACAATCTTGAAATCCCTGTCCTCCCTAATCACCGTCTCTCCCTCGAGGAAAGGCGTAAAGATGACAGGAAGGCCTTCCAAGCCCGAAACGTTTTCCTGCCCAACGTTAAATGGGCACCCATTTCGGTTAATCAGGGTGAAACGACCGCCGTTGTCAGTAATAGCAGGATTGATGTAGTATTCTACGCCGGCTTCGAGAGGACTTCCGGCACTGTCGAGCACCGGAGCGGGAGAGGACGATGGTTGGGCTGCTGCTGATATGGCCAGGATTAGCCATATCATGAAGCTAAGGCTTCCGATCAATCTCATGAAGGAATTCATATCTAATCAATGGATTCTCGTAGAACAAATAGCTGATTATAAGTTGTTGTATTTGTGTTTGATGTTTGGGTTGGGGTGGTATTTATAGGATGTGGTTAATTAGATGTCAATTCATTGAGATGACACGTAAGGAGGAGTAGGTGAATAAAAGTCCATACATCTTATCTTATTACCAATTACGTACGTGTATCTTGGGGAGGAATTTACTTATATTAAGACGTCTCCAACCTGCACTGATTGTTCTTAATTGGTAGCAAAATTGGAAGAAGAACAGAAAATGTCAAAGTTTGTACAAAAAGTAGAGCTAGACCACTTGTTTTGAAGTTTTGGATTGTCGTCCCAGGCTATCCATTCACACACACACACACATATATATATATATATAATCTCCGTGGAAGCCACAACAAATTAAATCCACATGTTCGACACCTAAAAATGATAGCGATTTAATACATCAGATAATGCTGCAGATAATGCAGCAGAATTAACGTTAGATATATATTATATAAGCAGCAGGAGGGAGACTTTTTGAATTAAAACGTTAAAATGAGCCAATGAGGATATATATATATAGAAGAACAAGTAATGTAGATAAATGAGAAAACGTGTATTCAAATATTTGTTTTAAGTTTATAACAAATCACAACTTTAACTTGTTATTAGAGCCATGATCTTCTAAGCATCGTTGATGGCTCAGAAATTTGTTTTTCTCAGTTTGTTTTTGATACGGAAGGCAAGCCTACATCTGTTCTGAATTCAAATTATATAATCTGGCAAAAGAAAGACCAGTTCATTTGGACCATACGTTTTGTTTGGCAGGTAGAGGTGATTTACAAATCGCCAATATTTGTTCTTCCTTTGTTCTCACTTTAAAAGTCGCCTTATTACGGAAGATATGCTGCATTGTCCTGATGTCTGTCCCAATGTTTGGCTAATAATTTTGCCTTTGTTACCATATAAAACTTTGAATTTTTTTGTATAGAAAGTGAAATTGGTTTTTTTTTTTTTTTTTTTTTTTTGTAGTGAATTTTTTATTAGAATAATAATAAAAAGTGAATAATTTGATATAAAAGAGAAAATTAAAATTGTTTTGATATTGATGTTTGATTTTTTTTTTTTTTTTTTTTTAAATGATGCATGAACAGTAACGGATGGATGAAAAGGGTTGACAAACAAGGGCAGTAATTTCTTTTAGGGTTAAATACTAAAAACCCTTTTAAAATTTGAACTCTTTATTTTTTGTCCACTAAGTTTTTATTTTTATCACAGGAGGTACCTGTGGTTTTTATAAAACAAAAATGGTACCTCCGTTAAAATTCCGTCCAAAACTTAACGGAATGTCACGTCAGCACCAATCAAATTGCACCATGTGCCCTATATATATATATATATAAGTCTTAAAAATATTAAAAAACTTTTTTTTTAAAAAAAAAAAAAGAAAAAAAAAATTAAAAATTTTGGGGGTGGCTACGGCCATTTGGGGGGTGGTTGGCCACCCCCTTTGCCCATGGGCTGGCCGAGCCATCCCCATGGAGCCCAGGGGGTGGCCGAAATCACCCCCATTTTTCCCTGCCACCCATACCTCCTCGTTCCCAACCCAGGCAGCTTCACTCTTCAAAATTACCCTTTCACCCCTCTTCCTCTTCCTCTTCTTGTAGGGTTTCAAATTTTATGCTTTGATTGTATTTTTGGTTATAGATTGGCACACCCAGGAGGACCATTGAGGATGAACAAGGCAGCGGCACTGGCGAAATTTTTAGAAGGAAAGCTAAAGGAGCCCACCGGATTGGCCTCCATCAACTCCGATCTTCTAGAACTCGTTGTCTAAAGTGCCAAACAAATCGTCCTTTCCAGATGGGTTTTTGAATTAAAAACGTTAAAATGAGCCAATGAGGATATATATATAGAAGAACAAGTAATTTAGATAAATGAGAAAACGTGTATTCAAATATTTGTTTTAAGTTTATAACAAATCACAACTTTAACTTGTTATTAGAGCCATGATCTTCTAAGCATCGTTGATGGCTCAGAAATTTGTTTTTCTCAGTTTGTTGTTGATACGGAAGGCACGCCTACATCTGTTCTTAATTCAAATTATATAATCTGGCAAAAGAAAGATCAGTTCATTTGGACCGTACGTTTTGTTTGGTAGGTGGAGGTGACTTACAAATCGCCAATATTTGTTCTTCCTTTGTTCTCACTTTAAAAGTTGATCGCCTTATTATGGAAGATATCCTGCATTGTCATGATGTTTGCTCCAATGTTTGGCTAATAATTTTGCCTTTGTATTATTAGCCTTTGTTACCATATAAAACTTTTGAATTTTTTTGTCTAGAAAAGTGAAAATTTTTTATTTTATAGTGTATTTTTTATTAGAATAATAATAAAAAGTGAATGATTTAATATAAAAAGTTAAAATGTTTTGTTGTTGATTTTTTTTTTTTTTTTGGAAAATGATGCATGAACAGTAACAAATGGATGAAAGGGTTGACAAACGAGGACAGTAATTTTTCTTAGGGTTAAATACTAAAAACCTCCCAAGGGTTTGAACTCTTTATTTTTTGCCCCCTAGGCTTTTATTTTTATAACATGAGGTACCTGTAGTTTTTATAAAAATAAAATGGTACGTACCTCTGTTAAAATTTCGTCCAAAACTTAACAGAATGACACGTCAGCACCAATCAAATTGGGCCACGTGTCCTATAATTAATTTTTTATTTTTATTTTTAAAAAAAAAAGAATTAAAAAAAATTATTTT
>NC_081543.1:17257130-17269245 GCF_901000735.1 Corylus avellana | reverse complement strand
CGTTGATTGTATTTTTGGTTATAGATTGGCACACCCAAGAGGACCATTAATTTGAGGACGAACAAGGCAGCGGGACTGGCAAAATTTCTATAAAGAATGCTAAAGGAGCCCACTAGATTGGCCTCCATCAACTCTGATCTTCTCGACCTCGCCATCCAAAATGCCAAACAAACCATCCTTTCCAGATGGGGGTGGCCCCAAAATTTTTAATTTTTTTTCTTAATTATTTTTAAAAATATTTTTAATTCTTTTTCTTAAAAAAATTAATTATAGGACACATGGCACAATTTGATTGGTGTTGCCGTGGTGTTCTGTTAAGTTTTGGACAGAATTTTAACAGAGGTACCATTTTCGTCTTTATGAAAACCATAAGTACCTCATGTGATAAAAGTGAAAACCTAAGGGACAAAAAATAAAGAGTTCAAACCATATGGGAGTTTTTAGTATTTAACCCTTTATATATATATATTCAAACAACGCCCAGAGATGTGCAACCCATGTACACATGACATATATAAGAGATTCCTATTCCAAAGAAAAAGAATAACATAAATTGAAAAATTCAGAAAAATTAGACACATTCGTGGCATGCCATGCCACTCTCCATGAATACAACATTTACATCACCAACTTCTTCAAATCAATCAATCCTATCTCACAGTCATCAAAACTTCGAGCTCGCCTAATACTCAACATCGTACACAATGGAACCATCTGCTATATGTGCAAAGTTAACTGCATTTATGTTGTTTTTCAAACTCAAACCTGTGTCCCAAGGTGAAAAGACATACATTTACCATCAAGCCACCGCACTACTTGTAACAAGGCCAATAATTGTTATTTTAAACTCATTGCTTCTTACTTTGTAATCAATGACATGCATACTGTTATAAGACTGGATCGAGTTCAAACCCCCAAAGCAAGCAACTACGCCTTGTTTGATTTACGGAATAGATCCTTGGAATGAAATGGTTATTCATAGGAATGGTTATTCCTGTGAGAATAACAATTCCCTTATGAAGATGAATAGCTATTCCTCTAAAAAAAAAAAAAAAAAAAAAAGAGAGAAATAGATATTTCTTCAGGAATATACTACATTTTTTCAAAATAAATAAAGTAGGTGGCCAACCACCCAAGAGGCCGGGGGTGATCGTACCACCCTCGTGGCATTTTTAGCCACCCCCGATTAGCATTGGGCCCAAATTTGCTTCAAGGGTTTCCAAAAAAAAAAAAAATTTATTTTAAACTTAAAAAAAAATAATAAAAAAAAAAAACTAGATTTAATTCACGGCCACCCCAAATTTGCCTCAGGGGTGGCCACGGCCACCACGGAGCTCTTGTGGGGTGGTCGCGGGCACTCCCAAGGGCTTAGAGGGTGGTCGGAGCGAGTAATTCTAGAAATCACTTTTGTATTCCTCTTAAGTCCCTCAAAAAATAATGTGATTAGTAAAATTATCATTTAATCAAAATTTAATAATGATCAATCACAAGCCCAATGGTAATTCCAATAGCCACATCATTCTTGAAGGAGTTAGCTTTCCAACACCGGAAGCCTTGTTCCAATCCTAGGTCTGAAATTCTAGATATGGCTTTTTTAGTAAAACTCATCAGATGCGAATTTTTCCTACATTACGAATCCTTAGTTTTCCAGTCTACATCACCCGACCATTGTAGGCTACCATCCATAGTACTAGCAGTCCGACCGAGTCCGACCTCGGGTGGCCCATGCTATTAATGATGTAAGTCCTGAAGTGACCGCTCATTAAGACTGCGCTGGTCATGAAACAACCATTGGATCCAAGGCTCATATAACACACACCCATTTGACCATAGAATCAAATCTATATAGTAAGCCCATGGCCATTATATTGCATGTACCGGTGTACCATGTCATATGATGCATCTTATCAACTAATTATTAAAGCAGTTACCAAGTTATTACAAAAATGTTGACATGTTCATATCATACGCGTGGTCAATCAGCTAATATATCTCACGATTTTAAGAAAAGTGTTCGTAAGTGTTTACTGACCTCGTATGCTCGCTTAAGCCTTCCGACATAATGAATTCCTGCTATACGAAACACGACTTATCGTCATAAGCAGTACTAGAAAATTTTACGAGGCTCTATCCAACAAAGGAAACTGTCAAAACCCTCATACACATTTATGGGCTAAGGGGCGTGTGACTCGCTCTCTGGTCGAGTGCTCATTCCTAGGGGGGAGCGTTTGGCCAGAGGCTAGGGTTTGGCCAAAAATGCCCGAAAAATGATCCTAAGTTTCTATCTATGGCTATGTGTCGGTGTCTTCTCCTCCTTCAAGCTTAAAATAAACACCTATGACACTAGATGATACCACTAAAAGAATCATGGAAAAGTGTTTAAAAACCTTTGAAAATTACTCCTCTTGCTTTTTAAGAAATAGGCATATTCAAGCATTAAGAAGACAAAGGTGGGTTGAAAGCTTTTGAAAACATTCTATGAGAATAAGTTTCATAGCCCCTTTAAAACTTGTAATATTAAGAATAATAGCAATAGAAAAGTACAAAGGAAGGATTAAGGAATTACCTTGGAAGATGGTTAGAACTCCTCCCTTCTCCAAAACACCAAGGGACACTCAAGGCTCACAAACTCTCAAGAATCAACCTAGCAGGGTTTCTTTCAGGCAACAGGGCTGGAATGGGGGTTTTGAGTCGCATGGGGTGGGGTATTTATTGGGGAAAAAGGTTGAGGGTGTTTCAGGAAATATCCTGAAAAGGGACGAGAGCTCGTGTACTGTGAAGACGAGCGCCCGTGTACTGTTCACTACATGTTAGAAATGCTTTTTAGGCGTGCATTTTGGGTATTATCCAAGGGTCTGAAAATTAGTTAACGAGTGCTTGTGTACTGTTCATGCGAGCGCTTGTATGGTCCCCTAGGCGAGCGCTTGCCCAGTGAGGGTGTTTTAGGCTATTTGTTTCAAAAAAAGGCTTAAGGGCATTGGGTTATAGTAAGACGGTTTAGGATTCTTTGTTTAGGGTTTGTTTACAAGGGATTATTAACGGGTAAGAGGTCATAACTATTATTTTTTTTAAAAAAAAAAAATGGTTTTAAAGGCCGGGGTATTACAGGAACAATATCATAGCAACATAATTCATGAATGAGTTTGAACCATAAAGAGAAGTAATTATAAAATATCCTAATTGAATAGAGATTGTTCACATTTCAAATTTTGTGCTAAAATTAAGAACCTCTCTACAAGGGAAACAAAATCAAAGAATGGGATTTTTTTTTTTTATTAAAAAAAAAAAAAATTATCCATTTCTAAAGAGTAATGCTATAAGTGATTCTTGTATCCTTCTTGTGTTACTCTAAAACTTATGTTGCACTTAAAATCACAATTGGGCTTGTGATTGATCACTATTGAATTTCAATCAAATGATAATTTTAAAAATCACCTCATTTTTTAAGTGGCATAAGAGTGACTTCTAGCATATTACTCGTTTCTAAATCTTAAAATCAAATATATACTTTGTCATATATATATATATATATATATATATATATATAACACAGCCTACAAGGCTACGACCATACTATTTCACCATTTTTTTTTTATTGGCTTCTTGTTTAACTCTTGCACCCGGTCCTTCTCAACCGTTTCTAAAGTTAGAATGATAGATATACAGAGAAAAAAACAAAAAAAACAAACGCAGGAATAGCAGAATCTTGAAAGTCCTTAGTCCACAAAAGATGATGCATGTGTGAATGGATAGTCTGAGATGACAATCCAAAACTTCAAAACATGCAAGTGGTCCGGCTGTACGTTTTGTACAAACTTTGACATTTTCTTTTCTTCTTCCAATTTTGCTACCAATTAAGAACAAACAGTGCATGTTGGAGACGTCTTGTCTTTTAACGTGTTAATACAATTAAATCCCTTCGTAAGACACACGAAATTAGTAATAAGATAAGATGCATGGACTTTTATTCACCCATGGCTAATAATCAGTAATAAGATAAGATGCATGGACTTTTATTCACCCATGGCTAATAATCAGTAATAAGATAAGATGCATGGACTTTTATTCACCCATGGCTAACATGTGGACGGCTAACATGCCCGCACCACATCCTATAAATACCACCCCAAACATCAAGTACAAATACAACAACTATTTACACCAACTTATAATCAGCTCAGACATCCTTATTTGTTTTGCGACAATCCATCCATTAATTAGATATGAATTCCTTCGGCTTCATGAGATTGATCGGAAGCCTTAGCTTCATATGGTTAGTCCTGGCCATAACAACAGCAGCCCAACCATCGTCCTCCCCAGCTCCGGTGCTCGACAGTGCCGGAAGTCCTCTTGAAGCCGGCGTAGAATACTACATCAATCCTGCTATTACTGACAATGGCGGTCGTTTCACCCTGATTGACCGAAATGGGTCGTGCCCGTATTACGTCGGGCAGGAAAACGTTTCGGGCTTAGAAGGGTATCCTGTCATCTTCACGCCTTTCGTGGAGGGAGAGACGGTGATTAGGGAGAGTAGGGACTTGAAGGTTGTTTTCTCTGCAAGCACCACCTGCGTGCAGTCAACGGCATGGAAGTTGGGGGAGAGAGACGCTGAGAGTGGAAGGAGATTGATTATGACCGGAGAAAGCCAAAGCCAGCAGCGTCCCACCAGCAACTACTTCAAGATAGTAAAAGCCCAAGTGGGAGAGAATATATACAACATTGAATGGTGTCCTACGGAAGTGTGTCCCACTTGCAGGTTTATCTGCGGGACTGCTGGCGCTTTGGTTGAAAATGGGAAGAGGTTGTTGGCCTTGGATGGGAGTGTGCTCCCGGTTATGTTTGAGAGGAGGGCTTAAACTCTTATATATTTCTAATTTGGTCTCTAGCTAACAGTACAAGCTAGTAATTAAATAAATAAATGGAGTTAATTTATTAGCTCCTCTACTAATTAAATAAACCTCAGCACATGCTTGTGTTTAGCAAGTCCTAATTTGAAAAATTGGACTATATTTCACGGAAATGAAAGAAATTATTATGTTTTATCTCTCTCTCTAACATAATGTGCCTAGACTTATGTCCACAATGAAATTTTTTATAGTGTAATGCTTCTTTGCATTCTATCATCTATCTCCCGTACATCTCTGCTGATTTGACATGCTCCATTTACAATTAATTAGAAAGAAAAAAACACCCCGTAATAGATAGAACATGCCAACTCAGCAGAGTATTAGAACATAATTCTTGAAAAATAAGAAAAATCAGAAGGCTACACAAAAGTCATAGGAGTTACAATAATAATGACGAGTTACGTGAGATATAAATCACTTGAAATGAAAGAGTTTGTAACATGTGATAGAGAATTGTTAAGGTTTTGAGTCTTATTAAGTGCGCTTGTAATGTGTTAGAACTGATTTATTATATATAGAAAACAATTTTCTCCCATCGATTTATAGGAGTCAAAATCCAAAACTTTGTGTTTATATAAATTTAATACCGAGATGTATGCGAGAAGGGCGCCAGATTGCAAAAAAGCATTTTTGTTATCTAATCATTTACACTTTTTTAATTGTTATTGTTGTGTAAGCCCCATGTCGTTTAATAACAAAATCTATCACTTATTGTTAACTATCATTAGAATTTAGTGTTTGCAATTAAACACTCCCAACATTGCCTTCAACAATTTTTTCCAAATTTCCGGATTTATTTATAAGCATGTAAAGTTAATATCTTAAAACTCTTACTTTTCACTTTCTAATGACTACTATCTAAGAGATGAAGAAATTATTAATACAAAATATGACCTTTTTTCTTTTTTTCTTCCTCTAGAAAATTTAATAATATTGTGTATACCTTCTTTAATATATTAAACTGAATATTATTTGTTATTGTTTAATACTGCATTCAATAAGTAATTTGATAGTTTCAACTAATTTAAAGGTTATCTTAAACAAATTAATGTGTTTATGACAGTATAGAGGTAGCCTAACACCTAGACACTGGTGGCCGAACCACCCTTAAGAGTCACAAGGAGTCCTCAACTGAGCCACCCACCAAATATTTTTTGGGGGTGGCTGCATTTGGTGGGTGGCTCGGCCACCCCTAAATCACACGGGGTGGCTTGGCCACCCCCAACCAACCACTAAGTTTAAGATTGTTTCTTTTAGCTTTTTAGTTTTTATATTTTTATTTAATTCTTTTTTTATCACTTTTTTTTTTTTTTTTTGGTATTCTAATTTTATTTGAGGCTATTTTCATCCTTAAAAAGATTTAACATCTAAAAATGAAATATTTTGTCTGATATAATGAGATTCACTAATGCCACACGCGCCAAGGGAGATAATTGTAACAAAATAGTAGTTTAATGCAGCTTAGTGTAACAGATTTCAATTCATTGGGGTAATATATATATATATAAGTTTTTTTTTTTTACCTTGAAATTTTTTGTTTTCATAATATATATATATATATATATATATATATATCAAAGGCAAAGATTAGTATGAACAGGGGTCTAAGGGCCAAAAAAATTTAGTTGGTGGGGCAATAGGCAAAAAAGAAAAATCAACTTATAAAGTTTTTTTTTTTTTTTTTTTTTAACCTTGAAATTTTTTGTTTGCCTTAAGAATTGCGGGGTGAGGGTGGCCATGGCCTTAAAGAAAGAGCAGTTGATTCCATCCAACCTATTCATTCCTCTTTTGTTTTTTTTCTGGTTCCTTTTATAAAACCGCCTTATGAATTTAGGGGATTGTATATACCTAAAACAAGATCTTTCCCCTCACACTTTCCATTCTGTCATCTCACAACAGAGTTAGTGATGGATCCGAATTCACAGAAATTTACTAGCCGAATTGCTAGTAATGTAAACAACAAATGTGATAAAGCCCTTATAAAATCCATTTGTTTGAGCAAGTGGAAAGGTTGTCTAAACAACAAAATTACCATTTGTTGCGAGCAATCTGAACAGCAATATTACTATAGGTCACTATTCGTTAGTGCTCTCCTTTTTAAAGAATATTCTTTATTGAAAATGTGAAAAATAGGTCTTGAAAAATGTCACATACCATCCGTTTCAAAGTAAAAGCAAATGATTTGCCCTTGGCAATGCTCACTCAGAATCAGAATAAGTATGTTGAAAATTAGACAGGGCTTGGTTGTTCCAGCCAACTTAAAAATAAAGAAAAAGTAGGAAAAAATGATACTTGATATATATATTTTTTGTTTTTGCAGCTATAAATGAATGGATGATCCCCTGTTACAATCACTGAAGGTTTTTACATTATAGACACCGCCATTGTCAATATACTGATCTACATATATGCATAATGGACACCAAAGAATAACAGAAAAAGCCAAAAAAAAAAAAAAAAAGATACATAAGAATGGTAATGAAGGCACAAGAATGGTTGCTCTAAACTGAGCAGAAGGATATTTTGCTACACAAGCAAAACTAATGACTTCTTATTATCCTGCAAATTTTAAAGCAACAGATGCATAGATAGTTAATATTCATGAATGCAATGTCTGGGATTCAATCTGTAGAGAGAAGATTAATAAATGGAGGTGGAAGAATATCTTGCCTTCCTAATCGAGAGAGCTCAGGTTCTGCCAGTAGCATATCTTGCAGTGGTTTCACATTAGTTTCTCTTTCACTGGAACCACAAAAACAAAGAGCAACATGAATTCTATTTTGTCAATTTCAAGCAGGTTTTTCTATATTCATATTTTCTACTTTAGGCAACAAGATATATTCCAAATAAAAATGATAAATGAAGATGCTCCATTTGGTGGAGGCGGAAAAGAAAAGACTAGATAGATAATATAAGAGTGGTGGTGCATGTATGCTGCACATTGTACATGCCATCATCAGATACTGATATACAGGCTTTTTTTTTTCTTTTTTCATTTTTTTTTTTTGTATTGGTAAGTTATGCACCCGATGGGACTTAAATCTACGTCCTCACCCTCCACCTTGTACAAAGGGAGGAAGTACCATTTGAGCTAAAGCTCATTGGCCACAGGCTAAATTAGCATATCAAAAGCATATATATCATATAGAGTTGATTGGTCAATCACAACATTAAACTTCACCAAGAAGCTGTTTCGGCTGTGCTTAACCAAGCTGTATTCCACTGTTCCATTCTAAGATCTTATCTCCGAACTACATTATCATCTGAAGAACTGCAAACATGAAAAACATTTTCCTGCTAAATATGGAAGTCGCCTATCCTTGGCCAGAAATGGGGTTATGCTATAATATAATTGCATTTTTTCCACCTAATCATCAGTTACAGAGGCCTTTAGACTATTCTGCTTTTAACTCCTAGTTTTGCACTTTGCCCTCGATTGTGTTTTATTCAAGTTAGTATATGTTCAACAGTTTTCTTGTAAATACAGGCATATAATTTAAAGTAGAAGGAAAAGTGAAAATTAACTAGATACCAATAAATTGGTTCAAGGGACAGCAGCCTGTGGTGAAGAGTGCAATCACTGCCAACATAAGTCACAATTAAGCTGCCAGCATCAGGGTGAGGCCAGCTCCTAGAAGTAGGAAACCGGAGTATAAACGTGCCAGGCTCTTGGACGCCCCTTGGACCTTGAAGTGAAAATTCTGCTTCTTCTTTTGTTATGAATCCCTCAATCCATTTAGGAGACGTAGAACTCCACATTGCATTAATCCAGTCTCTTGATAATGTGAAAGCTACAGGGAATAACCAACACCACATCTTCTCAAACTTCTCTTGGGAAAGATACTCTCGACATCCAGCGATTCTCCTCAGAAGCTCAAAGTCCTAAAGTAAAATAGAAATCAGCAAAACAATGGAGGCTAGTATCTTCATCTTATAAATGTCCATTTACGAGCAATCAAGGATTTAATTTAGTAAACCAAAGCTATTTCTGAAGTATGGCAATTGAAATTCACAAATAATAGAATGAAAAGAAAAATGATATAGACAATGTTCTGACTCGCATTATTGAGTTCCTATGGGGGCAAGTGCATGAATTCTGAAAATCTGAATGCATCACATCCTACAATAAGAATAGACTACAAAGCATCTTCAATGCTTAAACTACAGAGGTAGGACACTGCAAGTGCATGTAGAAACTACAACATGATTATCACTTTCTCCAATTTTTTAGCAATTGGAACTGCTCACTAAGATTCAATTTGTTAGTTACCATTGTTAGGCACTTCTGACATGGTCATGATTAGTAGGACGTATTTGTGTCATTATTCTTTTATCCCAATCTAATAATAAGGTTGATAGACATGTCTATACGCAGCTTTTATAAGTTCCATTGAGCACCGAACAAAGTAATGGAATTCAACATATTACATGAGTACAAA
Organism: Corylus avellana; assembly: GCF_901000735.1. Lineage (NCBI taxonomy): Eukaryota > Viridiplantae > Streptophyta > Magnoliopsida > Fagales > Betulaceae > Corylus > Corylus avellana. The sequence continues at coordinate 17,259,899 of NC_081543.1, read as the reverse complement.
AATGACGCCCATAAGGACATGCATGGCAATAGATTCAAGCTTCATCATTCATGATGTTGCTTCCTTCACTGAAAAATGATGAGCAAAGGCTACTTGCGACAAACTGGAACCAGGTTGCTTAATAGTCACAGGATCTTGAGGTATGTTTAATTTAGATGAGCTTGCAAACTCAAATATCATAGAGTTTTCTAGTCATAAACCAATCCATCTAAGATTAGCACATGAACTGCCAAAGCCTGCCTATATCTGTCTTCACAAAAAACTGAACATTGTATATCTCAAAATATTAATTAAATAATTAAGTAAATAAATTCACCAATCCTTTCAGTTTAAGCTTTTGGAATAAGGGATGATGTAACATGATATCAGAGCAGTCTTGAATTCGAACCCTAACTTTTTAATTTGCCTTCTATTTCTATTAAATATTTCATATATTAGGTCTCATTGAGGGAGAGTTTGGGCTACGTGGGCATGTTGGAATATTAATTAAAGAGTTAAATTCACTCATTCCTATTAACATAAGCTTTCAGAATAAGTACTTATTTAACAATATATACATGTAGAGGCGTTCCTTAAGCTTATTTTCAGGGAGAAACTAAATTAGACATGGGAGCTTTTTCTGAGAAATTTATCAAAGCATCACTTGCATGAGATAGTGCATATGACACATAATTCATTCTTCCAAAGCAAAAAGCTTTTTACAAATGACAATTTAAATAGAATTGATTGGCTGAGAAATCGTATGTCTTTCCAAAGAAATGTCCACCAGATATCGATTTTGCTCAAGAAAAGGGAAACTGAAATTTCATATATCTTAACCAGGATGGTTGTGTGAGGATACAAAAGGAATTAAAAGTAAAGACCACAGAGAAACTTATCAATAAGATCTCTGAAGAAGAAAATAAATATCACAAAATAAACCATAATATTATCATTGTAATTCTATCCTAGAGCCAGCCTGTAATTAAAAGCATATACAGCAACATTTTCTTTCCATATTAAGTGTTGTATGCTCTCCTATTTAAGCCCATGTAAACCGTATGGAATCATCATCGAATGCGAGTATTTCTTCTCTCTCTTTCTTCCTTTCTTTTCTACTTATAAAACGGAATGGACAGCAAATAGAAAATGATCAGGATTTCAAATCTTAGAGACTAACAGATACATGAAGGATGCAGACCATATTGCTTACAAGTTATATCAAACAGAGACAACAGAAGAAGCAAAGAAAGCAGTTGCATTGACACCATCTGACAAAATAGCAAAAGCTGATTTGTTTTTCTTTTCCTCTTCTTTTTTTTTCCCCTCTGGGACACAACATCCTAACAACTAAATCTTTTCAGAAAAAAAAAAAAAAAGAAAAAAAAAAAAGGTCCCAATTCATTCTCATCTGTATGCAACACTTGTAAGTGTAAATCCATTTTATATAATAATAAACACACACACACACATATATACATATACATACATGTAACATATCTTGTAAACTCATAATGCACATCTTTAGAAATGAAAGGTAATATTAAATATAGGAAAAGATGATATCTGCCTCGTCAATATCACCATAATATCTCAAACACTTAGATGTTTCAACAAGTAATCAAATAAATTGCTAGCTACCAATGTTTAATAGTTAAAAAATCATGACAATACATTGTGAGGAGAGGGGGTGGAAGAAGAAACCTGTTGTGTTAGAGATCTAGAACTGCAACAAGCAACCTTCATAAAGTGCTCTTCAATCTCAAAAACCACGTCCTCCCAACGAATTTTATGGTTGTTTTGTGAAATCGAATTCCAAGCTTTTGTTCCTTCCTCTATCAATCTCTTGGCAATACTTATTTGGTGCCTACGAAATTATTATAAAGGAGAAGAGGTAAAGGGATGGCGGTGACCATTTGGTTGATCCAATAATAATCCCTTGATAGGGAAGAAATCTGCCCTATTAGAAATGAAGACATAGGAAAGGGAGCAAAGAACAATAAGAAAGTATATATGTATCCTAGGGCCAATTTGGACTTTGGCATAAGCGAGCTTCCTTGAGTGGATATAATTCATAGTTTCGAGCTCTCGATGTAAATTATTTGCATTATAGTCGTGCATGATCTTTCTTTCAATCCAGCAGATACATATCATGTATGGTAAAAGGGAGTAATTCTAGAAGTTCCTCTTGTGTCACTCTAAAAATGAGGTGACTTTTAAAATCACCAATTGATCAAAATCTAATAATGATCAATCACAAGTCCAATAGTGATTTTATGAGTCACATCATTCTTGAAGAGACATAAGAGGAACTTATAGCATTACTCGGTAAAATGTAAACATAACACTGTCATTGTGATTTGAAACTTAAATAGGAAAACCTTGAGGCAAAACCATTGAGGTATTGGTCAAACTTATAGAGCATTTCTCAATGAAGATGGCAGCAAGATATTTTTGTCACTACAAATATCAATGGCAAATCATCATGCTAAATGGGATATTATGATATGGCTACTTAAACTCCAATTTGGCTACAGCCACTAATTAAGCATTGCTTTTTCTAGATTACCTACCGGTGGTGTGAACATCCCGAATAGAGAGACACCTGATGCGCGAATTCTGAAAGTTCATTGTCAGAAGCAGACAAAGCAATCTCCTTGAGCATAAAAGACCTCTCATTTAAGCCTGAGAGGGAGTATTTGAAAATGGTCATGTCTGATATTGGACTTCTTCTACTTGACATACTCTTAAAAGATGAGTCTCCTTCTCCAGTACTCTCTGAATCAGATG
>NC_081543.1:17222639-17257030 GCF_901000735.1 Corylus avellana | reverse complement strand
TTATTTTTTATGCATCCATTTAATTGTCCAAGGATTGCTATGTCTTTTTTGTTCTTCACTCTCATGCTTCCTTCTTCCTCCTTCTTCCCCACTGAGACACGCCCTCTTCGTCAACAACCCGCTTGGAACCACGGTGGGACGCTCACGCCTTCTTCTTCCTCCGTGACCCAGTGACGGCGAAGAGCTGCAACCACGGCTCCACTCACTAGAGCTCAAACTAAGGTGATTTTCTCTTCATTTCGCTGTTTCGGTCATATAATTCCAAAGCTTTTCACGTTTTAGATTTCTGCAAATCACCTTGGATACTTTTGAGTTGTGGAAACCCTTCTCCGAACATTTTACTAGAGCCAAACATAGACCGCATATAATGATTCAATGAAAATATGCCGGTTAGGTAACACTACGTTGTTACATTTAGGATTGTCATTTAAATACAACACAACTTTATTTTGTAAAAAAACATTTTCCTACAAGGGCAGCCTACGCCGATCAATACCCTGAGATATTTCAAAAATAAAATACATGAGCATTAAAGCTAGAGCCAAACATAGACCGCATAGTGCAATAAGCAGAAAATGGAGTCGACTCTCAACAGCTTCTTTATGGCGAAGTTGGTCCTCCAGCAACTTATTCTTTTTCTTCAACTCGAATAACATCCTGCGGGTTTGATCATTGTCAAGATCGTCAACCCAGTCAAAAAAGTTGCAATGTGTTCCACTTCCATCTTTAAATTTAGGGCACCTAAAGTAGCATCGACCTGGGTTATCTTTACTCTATGGGGTCCAAAGCGAACATGGCAATCTGCAGAAGCATACACGCATCTCCTAGTGACTATGGCCAAAGGCAGTTGATGAACATTCTGACATTTGCAACCATAGAACCATGGGCATGACAAAATGTATGGTTATTCAATTAAATGTCGTTTATTATGTATGGTTAAATTTAATGTCAAGCGTGTTAAGCATGGTTCAACAAAATGTTGTCTATTCAAATTAGCCTGTAGGACATTTATTTTTAATTGAGGTTGCTTTATATTTAATAATCTTCTTCGCAAAACCACAAAATTTAAACAAATAAGGGATAAAAACAAGCAAAACCTCCATCTAACTGGCATATTTTATTTATTTTGATCCAAGCAATATTGTATTAGGCTCCATTGACAATGTTATAAAAGCAAAAGTATTAGCAGACAACTCATAATATGAAACGCTTAAAATTATTCGCATTTTCACGGTCATCACAACAAAAAAAAAAAAACTCACATTTTTGTTTCGAGTCTCAACGAGCTATCCAATTGCTCTAGTCTTGAAATGAAGGAGACTTTCAGCATGTTTTTTGCTTTACCATGTATTAAGCATTAAGTACAGACCGAGATTTTAAGAAAAAAGAAGCAAGAACACAAACAAGATCCTTTAATAATTCATGGGAAAAATATTGCACTTCCCTCTCCTGTTGTGAGTATATTGTGCTTTTGTCGAAATTGGAGTAAAACTTAAAAGAATCTAATTGTCAAAGTTTAAAACCAAATTACTAAATTGAAATTGCGCAAAAAACATAGAGAATAAATTTGATTTTTAATTCAATAAAATGTTATCAATTGTATTTCCTTTATGCCAATGTTCTTTCTTTTTTATCATCAAAGCTTTCCTTTATCCCAGTGCATCATTGTCTAAGGCTCCCCACCATCTTCTTAAGCAATAAAAGAAACCCTATTCTTTTACCTTGAAAATAAATTTACAGATTTAATGATTTTTTTTTTTTGAAAAAAAATAAGTAAATAAATTGAAGCTCATCCTTTATTTTAGCAGAATATTGTACATCTAGCTTAATCTCAGTTCGAACCTCTAAAATAATTATTTAAAGACGTATTCAGTCAAAAATATATATTGGTTATATACACTGGAACACTCGCACTGTTCGTTCAGAATGGTTGGATCAGAGTCTGAAATACGAGACAAATATCTCTCCATTTGCTAGTATTTACAGTAAAGATGATCAAAATCATTTGTAATGAACTAAACTAACTCACAACAAATCAGATGTTGTAAGAAATATGAACAAATATTCGGAGAAGGGTTTCCACAACTTCCTTTACTCGAAAGTATCCAAGGTGATTTGTAGAAATCTAAAATGTGAAAAACTTCGGAATGATACGACCGAAATAGTGAAATGAAGAGAAAATCTCCTTAGTTTGGGCTCTAGTGAGTGGAGCCGTGGTTGTAGCTCTTCACCGTCACTGGGTCACTAAGGAAGAAGAAGGCATGAGCATCTAACTGTGGTTGCTAGCAGGTTGTTGACGAAGAGGGTGAGTCTTAGTGGGGGAGGAGGAAGAAGGAAGCGTGAGAGTGAAGAATAAAAAAGACATAGAAATCCTTGGACATTTAAACGGATGCATAGAAAAAAAAAAAGGTGAGAAACACAAGTAGAAGGGTATTTGGTTAAACTAGCAGGGTTGCTTTACACGAGGTGCTTGGCCTTCTTTTTCCACACATAGGTGCAGCTACTCTGAACGCAGTAGTCACTCCATGTACTGGGCGTCAATTACGGTTTCAGTGCGAAACCAATGCCATCAAAAACGTTTGTCAAACACACCCAAAATCACTCCCAAATACATTATGCAGCCATTGTCTTGGATTTTGTTCAAGATTTAGAGAACGGGGCGCAGGGGCACAGCTATAAACTATTATGAGCAGGGCGTAGCCAAAAAAAATTATTGCTAGGGGCCAATAGGTTGAAAAAATAAAATTACCTTATATATATATATATTTTTTTCTTAGAAATTGGGGGGCCTCCTTTGTCCTTAACCGGGCCATTAATTTATGGTACCTTTGGAATTATTCCTGGACTTATTTGCAAATGCTTATTTAGCAAATAAGAACATCAATACATAACTCAACTCATAAAAACTCAATATTATTTTTACTTAATATCACATCACAAAAAAAAAAAAAAAAAAAAACCCCATTTACCAACATGAGGCTCCGCCAACTATTCATAGTCAATCACGTGAAATGAATTGCTTAAAAGTATGATTTTTATGGACATTAGAATGAATTAGGATAATTTCTATTTTATTTGAATTGGAGAATATCAAGTTAGTTATTGTAGAAATGTATTTTTGTTTACTAAGAGCATTTCCAGTAGGGCTTTTAAACTAATTTTTAAGTTAGATTTAACAATTTTAGTGCTCCAGCAGACCTTTTAAAATAGCAATTTTCCTAAAATTTGCTACAGTAAACTTTCAAATTTGAAAGTTCACTGTAGCACCTTCTAAACATTTTTTATTCTTTATTTTTCCTCTCTTTCCCTCTCCCTCTCTCTTCTATCTATAATAAAAATAGATTAAAAAATAATATTTAAATAAAATAGATTGTAAAATAGATAGTCTGCTGGAGTTCATTGTGAAAAAGTAGTAGCTAAACTAAAAAAGTTGATTTTAAGTGGCTAAAATAGCCATTAACTGCCGGAGATGCTCAAGTGAAAAGTATAATTAATTAGAGCATCCACATCAAGAGAGGCAAAATTTAGTTAAACTTAACTCTCGAAATGCGCTTTATTAGATATAGCTAGTCACTTTTAAAGATGATCAATTATCAAACTCTCTAAATATTTCTCTACTTTAACCAAATATTATTTTTTTTATTGTGAAACCAAACTACTTTAACTACCATGAAACTCACTTTCATTTTCTCATTCATGGAATTATTTTTTGTGCCCAACTGCATATTTAATACAAGAGATTTCATTGATGAATGCCTTTGCTTTTTGCTTTTGGTGGACAGAAATTTTCGTCTCTGTATGTTCTCTTTTGCTCTTGGTGGTGTAACGAAAAGAAAAATGGCAGGGGAGAAAAATAAAAGGGGAGGGGATGAAATTCTAGAGGAAAAGAGAGGGAAGCAAAACGAAAAGTGGTGCTAGTGAAATAAAATAATCAGATAAAATTTTTAATATTTGCTTTTTGGGTCTTTAGATTTGAAGAGGATATCTGACAAATGTTAAATTTAAAGAGTTTGATGGGGGGTGGGTTTTGTAGATTTTGTTAAAATTTTAAAGAAATGTTAGATATAGTGGGTGTTTGTTAAACAACACCCCCACCGCGCTGCATTGTTTATGGATAAAAAAATAAAAAAATAAAAATAATGGTTGATATGAAAAAATGAAAAAGTAATATTGAAAAATAAAAAAAATTGTTTTATTGTAATTTTTTTATTTGAATAATAATAAAATGTAAATGATGTGATATAAAAAGTGAATGATTTGATATAAAAATAAGAATATTTTTTTTTAAAAAAAAATAAAGTGAATAGTGTGGTGAAATGTGAGGAGGTTTAACAAATGAGAAGTGGCGCTAATGAAATATAATAATCAGATAAAATTTGTAATATTTGATAAATGTTAAATTTAACATTTGATAAAGAGTTTGATGCGAGGGTTTTTGTAGATTTTATTAAAATTTTAAAGAAATGTTAGATATAGAGAGTTTGCGGAGGATCCGTTAGCATGTACTTATGTTGTCGAACATTTATTTCACCTTGTTCTTATTTCTCATGTGGACGACAGACAGACAGTTTAAGATGAGGTAGGGATCCTGCCAGCTGGCAGAGGCCGTACAGGTCTTAAGAGATAAGACGACTTGCGTCAATGGCCCAGCAGTATTTAGTGTTTAAACATCACTAAACTTGGCCAACACCATATCTATCAAACTATCACCTCTTTGTTCTTCTTCTTCTTCTTCTTCTTCTTTTCCAGGTGCGTTTTGCTTCTATCAATCTTGATCAACAATGGAAATATGGGTTGCGCTTTCCATTGTTGCCGTTGTAGTGGTGCTAAAATCAGCATGGAGAGTGTTGAGATGGGTGTGGGTGAGGCCAAAGGCGCTGGAGAGGTGCCTGAGAGAGCAGGGTCTCACCGGCAACTCCTACAGCCTTTTGTTTGGAGACTTGAAGGCGAGCATTAAGATGTCTAATCAAGCAAGGTCTACCCCCATAAACTTCACCAATGATATTGCACCACGTGTCCTCCCCTTCATCCATCAAAATGTCAAGAATTATGGTGTGTACTATTCCTAGTTGGGTGAACTATTCCTTTTACTTGCCAAATAATATACTTTGACAGAAATTCGTGGAATTTGTTGAAGTGAAAATGGTTTTTTTTTTTTTTTTTTTGGGTGTGAAGTGTTTCCTTGTCAAAAGGATGATGTGGAGGTTCATGAGAACTAGAAGGATGTGGGTTTATTTCATTTCTCTTGTGAATTGCTTGGGATTTTTTTTTGGTTTCTCTGTGAAGTGTTTGGGTGACAAGAAAGTTGGAGCAATTGGCACTTTGAAGTCAATGGGCTGATGCTGATTTTTGCGTCCCTCTAAAATCTTGTTCTCTCATTTTCAATTTCTGTTGGTTTTCTTCTCTTGGTCTCATTTGATTTGGCATTTAAAGCATTTTCTTTTTCAATTTGAATTGTATGTTCTCTGATGGTTGTTGGCAGAGAACCCCATAATTGATGATTTTCATTCCATTAGGTTGTACGGACAAATTTCAGTCCCTTATTCATCTAGTAAGGCGCTAATAACTGAGGCGCAAAGTAGAATATTTTAATTGAGATGTAGTGAATTGTAGAGTCAGGGTTCGTATTCATTATTTTTGACTCTGAAACTATGTTCAATCATCAAGTAATACTATTCATTCCTCTTATTTCATCTCAAAACTGATGTGACTTTTAAAATCATCATTGCATCAAAATTTAATAGTGATCTATCACAAATCGAATGGTTATTTTAAAAGCCATATCAATTTTGAGAGGACATAAGGGAGACGTTTAGCATTATTCTCAACCGTCATTTATCCCAAAAGCTTAAGCTAATAAAAAATGATGAATTTAATTATTTAAATTGCATTATAATATAATATGACTGTTGGAATAAAGTGTAAAGTAATAATAAAGAAGAATGTTTTAATAGAGTAGAGAAAGATTTAGAGAGTTTGATGTAAAGTGTTTTTGGATGGAGGGAGGAGGGAGCTAGTTAAGCTAGAAAAAAGTGAATTTTCTAACCAAATTTTAACTAAAGAATAGCTAATTCACTATAAATGCCCTAAGATGAGCTAGGTCATGAATAATGTGTCCGCCACAGAACTTCTGCCAACTTTTAAAAGTGATGTGTCATTGTTGTGTCCACGGAATAATGTGTACTTTCGTAATTAAGCTAAGCACAGCATGTAAGCCTCTAAAAGTGATGTGTCATTTTTTATTAATGCTATTAAAAAAGCATGTGAGAAGCACAAATTATTAAACAAAAACGTGTTTTTCACATGGTAAGATAGTTCCTAAAACCCAATTTGTAGGAAATTAAGCGTAAGAAACGCTTGACTTAAATGATATGCATCTCAGCAACCATTATTTGAATAGAGTATTAGATATTCTTCCCAACTTATTATATATATTTATATATGCTAAACAGAGAACAAAAACATGCAGGTAAGAATTCTTTTACCTGGTTTGGCCCAACACCCAGGGTGAACATTATGAACCCTGAACAATTGAAAGATATCTTCTCCAAGATCTATGACTTTCGGAAGATAGAAGGAACTCCACTTACCAAATTGCTAGCAACCGGACTAGCACAATATGAGGCTGAAAAATGGGCTAAACACAGAAAAATTATCAATCCAGCTTTCCATCTAGAGAAGCTGAAGGTTAGTTTATTCTTCCCATTTATTGCAATCCATTTAGATTCAATTACAATGGCATTTGAATTAAACTTACTGTTTGAATCTTGATTAAAAATGTTGTATGTTGAGTCATGAATGTTTTTCTCATCTCAAAAGTTAGTCCCTAATTTAATTCCATTGCTATGATGCAAATACTTTTTACAACTGTTTTCTTCGCTCTTTGAAGAAGCATTTGCAAAAAAGAGTAATGCTAGGAGGAGGACTTTAGTCCTCACAAATGTGATGTGGCTTTTAAAATCACCAATTGATCAAAATTTAATAATAATCACCTCAAATTCAATGGTGATTTTAAAACATTACATTTGGGAGGACTTTAGTCTTTCTTCTAACATTACTCTTTAATTGCCAAACACTTCTCAAAACACTTAACAAAAATACACGTTACTTTTAGCCAACTTTCTGCATAGAATATTTCCTATATATTTTCCATGTTAGCATGATTTACTTCTAGGTTTACCTTTGATTCTTTGCGTTATTTAGTCTAGGTTTTTTTTGTTTACCATTGTTATACAATTTAATGCACTTCAATATATTCAACATGTAGCTCTTAACGGTTTCATTTGTTTCTCTCTCTGCTTCTGCTCTCTTCTCTCTTTCATATTATATGTCCCATTATATATTTCTACATGGTATTAGAGCTACTTTTCTGTGGCATTTAGCGAACGCCTTCTAGCATTTGCTCAGTGTCTCCTTCTTTGCTCTATTTGGCAATCTTTCTGTTCCAAGCATCCTTTTGAGTTTCTGGCCTCTGATTTTTATCAGTCTAATTAGCAATTCACGCGCTTCCTAAAAAATCTGTTTCCATTGCCGCTACTTTCAATGCTGCTAAGCCTTCCTTGAACTATATTCTAGAAATTGAAAACCAGAATCAAGTTTGCTAGGTACAGATTTATAGATATGTGGAAGCTCTAATGTCATTGGACATCCCATGCCACCACGCACTAATGTTGCCGCTTTTACTGCCTTCCCTGCCTTCACCGCAGCTCATTTTGGAACAATAACCCTGGAATCAAGTTTGCTAGGTAGAGATGTGTTGATTCGTGGAAGGTGCGATGTAGACAGCCACCGCAAGCACCTTCACCCAATCAACTTGGTGGCCTTCCTACATGTCGATGGAGTCTCTGCATGTGGGAATATTTATATATTTCCATGTTAGCATGATTTACTTTTAGGTTTAATACTGTGATAGGGATAAGATTAGTGTTAGATAGGTTTAATAGTTTTAAGTTATTATGATTAAAGTTATTTGAATTTGAATATTAAAACTTTAGGTGTTATCACTTTAGGCTTTTTCTACTTGTATTTCTATTTAAGGACCAGACGTATGTCTTTGTGGATTGTATCCAACCCCAATTGGATTCACTTGTGGTTTGTCTCCAGCCCTAATTCACTTGTCCCAAGAACTTGCTAATAGCCATAGGAAGATGTAAATTTAATAATTTAATTAATACTTTAACACTCCCCCTCATGTGTGGGCTTGAAATTCATTTTAAAAGGTGAAGCCCAACATGTGGAATATTTTAATTAAATGGGGGGTGAATGATGGAGTTAAGGTTCGAACTCAGGTTTTTGGCTCTAATATCATATATGTTAAATCCCTACTTATCCCAAAAGTTAAAGCTGATAGAAATAAGTAAATTTAATTATTTAATCAATACTTTAACATTTTTTTCCTTATTTAGTCTAGATTTTCTTGTTCACCACTTCTTAGCCTCTTTATAAAGATACCATTGTAATACAGTTTAATACACTTCAATATATTCAAGATGTAACCCTAATGATTTCATCAGTTTCTCTCTCTCCGCTTTCTACTATATGTATATATATATAACACTAATTTGTACCTAGTACCTATCAAGTACTTATATCACTCCACTGTGACATTGGCCACAGATTTCAAACAAGAATACACTTGAAATATTTGTATATGCATGTGATATATGCTAATTTTATATGTTTGCTTTGATACTCACCTATATATTTCCTTTGTTATTTTTTCATCTTCTTTTATGTAGAATATGTTACCAGCATTTCGTCAAAGTTGCAGTGACATGATTATCAAATGGGAAAGTTTGGTCTCTGAAGACGGTTCAATTGAGTTAGATGTATGGCCTTATCTGCAAAATTTGTCAAGTGATATGATTTCTCGAACAGCCTTCGGGAGTAGTTATGAAGAAGGAAGAAATATTTTCGAACTTCAAAGAGAGCTAGCGGAGCTGGTCATTCAAAGTATGCAATCTATGTACATTCCGGGATGGAGGTAAACTAAAACATTTCAATGTCTTTTAATACTTAAATAATAAAGTTTTTCTTATTGAATTAGGTTCGTTTATCAAATGAATCAAACAAAAGAGCAACTTGAATTTTTATGCTAGAAGTAAGAATTTTTTTTTTTTATTATTTTTTTTTTTAAGTAAAGAAAGTTTTATAAAAATAAAAAAATAAAAAAGCATAAGGCGCATATACAACCAGTATACAATAGAAACACCTAACTAGAACAAGCAAAAGAAAGACCCAATTAACCCAACACATGCAGCCCTAAAACCCGAAACCTACAAAACACTCACCGCTAAAATACATGAGCCTTGCCTTTAAGTTTTTATTTAATTTGGATTTAGTTCTTGGGTTTTCAATTTTAAGAATAAGTGTTTAAGTTTTGCCCAAGTTTTAAGTTGGTCCTTTTATCGTTTTACCATCAAAGTTAACAGTTTTTACCTGCCACACTTGTCTCATTTGACACCCCAAGCTCTATGTCAACGTTAAAGTTAATAGTTTTCCCCCTAATGCTACAAATCCAAAATATTAGGATGATTCAAAGGTAACTGTTTTTGTTTCTGTAGTTGGATCTGTTGTTTCTTGTTTTTCTAAGGATGAGTTGGCGCTTAATGATATAGCATTGATATTAGATGCTAGTTTGGACGTTGACATGTCAATTGAAACAAAAGTGAAATGACATCCTTAATTCTAACAAAAAGGTAAAACCTAATAACCATATTATTGAAATTAGAAACCCAATGACTAAATTCAAACAAGTTTTTGGTTGACAAAAATACCAACATCCAATAACTGAAGTTAAATGCATATTGTTGCACGTAATTCACTCTATTCTTGTCCTCACATTTTCATGAATGGTTTTGCAAGTAGGTTTCTGCCAACTAAGATGAACAAGAGGATGAAGGAAATTGACAAGGAAATACAAGCTTCCCTTAAAGGGATTATCAACAAAAGAGAGAGGGCAATAAAGCGAGGTGAAGGCAGAAACGATGACTTATTAGGCATACTCATGGAATCCAACTTGAAAGAAATTGAAGAACATGGGAACAACAAGAATATGGGTATGAATCTTAAAGATGTAATTGAGGAGTGTAAACTTTTTTATCTTGCGGGGCAAGAAACGAGCTCGGTTTTGCTGGTTTGGACGATGGTTATGCTGACTAGGCATCCGAGTTGGCAAGAACGTGCAAGAGAAGAGGTTTTGCAAGTCTTTGGTCAAAACAAACCAGATTTTGACGGGTTGAATCGCCTAAAAGTAGTAAGTACTTTTTTTTGCTTAGTCTACTAAATAGTATTTCTCAGAATGAATTATTCAAAAACTTTATGGATGGTTTGAGAAAATTGCTTGCTTTCAATAGTTCTTTGAATCAACCATTTTAGCAAGAGAATTTGCAAAGATTGCTTCACCATTTTGCTGATGAATTCTTAAAATATTAATCACAATGATCAATGTCATAGGTGACCATGATTTTGTATGAAGTTCTAAGACTATATCCACCAGTAATTTTCCTTACTCGAAATGTTCACGAGGAAACGAAGCTCGGAAAGTTGTCTTTACCGGCCGGAGTTCAGATCACCTTGCCAATAATTCTCATCCACCATGATCATGAACTTTGGGGTGATGATGCACATGAGTTCAAACCAGAGAGGTTTTCTGAGGGAGTTTCCAAGGCAACAAAGGGCCAAGTTTCTTTCTTCCCCTTCGGATGGGGTCCTCGGATATGCATTGGACAAAGCTTTGCTATGATGGAAGCTAAACTTGCTCTATCAATGATCCTACAACGCTTTTGCTTGGAGGTTTGCCCATCGTATGCTCATGCTCCTTTCTTAATTGCAACTCTTCACCCGCAATATGGAGCTCACATCATTCTACGAAATCTCTAAAATAGCGGATATCACTTGTAGGATATGGATTCATGGTAATTATCTACCTAAATAGCTAGTAATTTAGGCAGGTAATGTGAGAGACGATCCACTTGCCCTTTCAGACAGGTGGTCGGACAACTCAAAATTTATTTGGCCAAGTAAGTCTCATATGGAGCATTTCTTACATTTCTTGCCTAAATTGATAGCAATTCAGACATATAATTGTTGTGGATCTCATTCACAAGTTGTTGTCAAAACATATTTGGAATTGTTAGAATATATAAAAAATTATAATATTTTTTTCTTCGTATATTTCATATTAGGTTAATATGAAATATTATTTAGGGGCTTATTGTAATCAAATATTGGGATAGTAATCAAATCAAGAAGACTTGATTAGCAAATTTGTATTTATTCACTACCTTATAAACATTGACCTTTTTATTATAGAAAAACAAGTTAATGAGCACAATGTAGTTCTTAAGGTTATTTTGAGTAGTGAACGTAAGTGTCTAACACCGAACTACCTATAAATTTTTTGTGTTAGTTTTTCTATATTGCTTCCGTTATTATTTTGGTAATTTAGTTTTCCCCACAATATTCAACACGTCATCAAAGCCTATCATATCATGACCAACAGAACTTCTTGACAAATGTTAATAATACCTTGAAATATATTAAGGCTTTTGGCTAAAAGATCAAGTGTCGTATATTTCTTACCAAGCTTCATTACTGATTTCTATTTCTGAGACAATTTCTTTTTTTGTCAAAGTATTTAAACTCTTTCAAGAAAAAGGTATTCAAGCTGAAGTTCAACCACACGATGCAGAGATGGCATCTTATTCAAGGCTAGCTGTTATTCTCCTAATTGTATCATATGCTATCAGTGGCAAAGTTAGGATTTTATTTGAAGGGATAGGGCAAGAACATAATTTAAAAAAAGAATTAAAATATATTTTAATGCATTATGAGGTGTTTAACAAGTCAAAAAAAATGTTTGGTTTGGTTTTGTTGTGCAAATGTCTACCTAAATAAACAGGCAAATAAATGTACGTTTAACTCGCAAGTGTACAAGATCAATATAGTAGTATAGTACAGCAAGTACGAGATCATTCCCACGAGGATTGTCGTAAATTATGCTTAAAATAAATTTTGTAATTAAAACAAAATAAAGAGTGATTTTTGAATTAATAAAGATAAATGTAGGGCTTTGATATCCACCACTAATCATGCTAAAATAATATAACAATATGCCAATGTTTTAATCATATTATGAATACCTAATGTTTGCCAACCTAAGAGCATGAGTGGATACTCCTTAAGCTATATATTTCTCTAAGCAACGAATTAGGCATGCGTATATACTCTAACTCTTTTCTTTCTTAAATGATTTAGCATGGATGTATATTATGTTGTTCTTTAAGAAAACATAAATCTATGGAAATCGACAAACAAGCGGAACCTAGGGCATGGGTGTATACTCCCGGTTTTCCATGTTGATTAACTCAAGAACCTGTGAGGAATTCTTTTGTTACTCTATTAAGCTCAGGACTCGATCATCCAAATTGACTTAATTAACTAATATATACCACATGCATATGTTGATCATGCACACACATATGAAGAATTTAATAAAACAGGAATTAATCAAGTTAAGCATCACAATATGATTATCATAAATGTGCCAATATTGAAATATTAAATAAATATAATTAGGGCTTCAATCTAGCCCTACTAAAGAGTTTAGTTACATATGAGTTTGATGTTAAACATCTTCAGAAAATGAAATAGAAAAGAAAAGAATAAACCCAAAACTTATGCTTGAAGAGCCTCCAATTCTTCTCCTTGGAATTGTGTGTCTATTCTAAAGGCTTAAGGGTCTATTTATAGGTCTTATGAACACTCTAGAAACCCTAAATATCATAGTTTTTGCGTTCTAGCTCACCTATGGCTTGAAGGGGTGAAAAAGAGCACTTTCAAAAATAGGGTACTGCTGCCTTGCTCTTCACGCATGTGTGCGCTTGATCGCAGGTCTGCGATCGATCTTCTGTGTTGAGCGCTCGATCACACATGCGATCGATGCTGCTTCTTGTGCGCACGAGCGCAAGGCTACGCTCGAGCGCAAGTCCCCTGCGATCGATCGCACTATTAGAACCTTTAGCTTTTCCCAAATTTGCTCTTTAAGCCTGATACTTTTAGAAATGCTTCATCATCTTCCAAAAACCTATAAAACAAAGAAAACACATAAAAGAAATAAAATAGCACAAACTTAACAAAACTAAGGAATTAACAAATATAAGTTAAAAGCTAAAATATGAATATTTTGGCACTTATCAAATTTAGAGTTAATTATGAAAATAAATCAACGCAATTTTAAAGTAGTTTAAGTTTTAAAATAATTCGAATGCAAAATAGAAAATTGAGCTCTAAGGCACTCTTGTATTGGATGATTCTTACAATATTACATGAGGCTTTATATAAGTTGTTTATATTGTGATAAGAATGGAAATAACAACTATACTAAGAGTCTGTTTGAGATTGCGTTTGAGGGGCCTAAAAGTGCTTTTAACACTTAAAAAGTTCGTTTGAAGAAAAAAGTATTCGTTTGGAAAAAAAAAATTAAAAGTGCTTTTAAGGGTCCAAAAAGCCTAAAAGTGGCTAAAATGTACTTTTGGCAAAAGTTTAAAAATGAAGCTTTTACCTAAAAGCTCTTTTTGACTTAAAAGCTCTATTTTCCAAACGCAATCTCAAACAGGCTCTAAGTAAATATACAATGCAACAATCCTCCATGATATCATGGGATTGTGCAATTACAAAATATTCCATATATACTGAATCAACCCTTTCCTTGTGAATGCATATCCTCATATATATATATATATTAGAGAAGACATTCAATCTTCTTTCTTTTGTTGCATCATTGACCGATGTTAATGCTGGATATACTGTAACACCTCGTGGAAATCATTTAACTGGTAATTGACTCCATGGTTCGCCTCCCAGTCTTATCCCTCGTGGAACAAGATTCAGGGATCATACTCTCTCCGAAGAGAGACTACAGCGAAAGACTTTTAAAGACAAAACAGAGATAACAATACCTAAAAATCATAATCACAATAACCAGAGTAAACACTAAGCATCATAACATAACTGGATCTTCAAATGTATCAGTCAAAGACCGGTCATCAAAATAATAATACAAGTCAGGATAATTGTTTTGAATACTAAGCCTTGCATTTAACAAAATAAAGCATGAAAACTATTTCCAGCAACTCCTAATGAACGGACCCATCTGCATCCCACATGTTCTTGAGCCACACCGGGTCCAAGTTCTTAAACATTATCCGAATTAGGCCTTTCATAACTACTAAGTGGTTCCCCGGATCCATCATCAGCTATGCTAGCTAAACCGTACAATTATACATAATGCAGGTTAAAACGAATACAAGGGTAAGTCTAAAGACTTAGTGAGTGTTGAGCAAATTTTAATATACTCGCAAGTGTACGAATCGTTTGCAATATAATGTTTTGCAAGTGCGAGGTTGAACTCATAGGGAATTGTGTTTTATATCTAAACTAATTAAATCCTAACCTAGTTCCAAAAAGAGTTTGATTTTGAGGTTTTGAAAATTAAAAGACAAAACATAAACTAAATAAATCAAAACAAAAGATAAAGGTAGTAAAGATTGGGAATTCATACTCACCAAATCATAACAACATACTTCATGTTCATCAATTTTAATCTGAAGTTCTCACAAATGAAATCTTATGTATTGTTAAGTGCCAAAATATTCATATTTTAACCCTTAAACTTATATGTGTTAATTCCTTAGTGTTGTTAGTTTATGCCATTTTATTCCTTTTCTGCATTTTTTGTGTCTTTGTAGGCCTTTGGAAGAAAACCTGGAAGTATTGAGCTTAAAGAGCAAATTTGGGAAAAGTGTTGTCACAAATATCTACCTAAATTAATAGGCAAATAATTGGATGTTTTACCCGCAAGTGCACAAGGTCAACATATTAGTATAGGGTGCAAGTATGGGGTCATTCCCACGAGGATTGCTAAATTTTGTCTAAAATAAATTTCAAAAGTAAAATAAAACAAAGATTGGGTTTTGATTTGATGATAATAAAAATGTAGAGTTTTGATATTCACCACTAATTATATTTAGATAATATATCAATATGCCAATGCTTTGATCAGGTTATGTATATCTAATATTTGTCAACCTAAGGGCATGGGTGTATACTCCTTAAGCTATTGATTTCCCTAAGCAACGAGTTAGGCATGGGTGTATACTCTAACTGTTTTCTTTCTTAAAGGATTTAACATGGGTGTATACTAAGTTGTTATTTAAGAAAGCATGATTTTGTGAAAATCGACAAACACATGAGGCCTAGGGCATGGGTGTATACTCCTTAAGCTATTGATTTCCCTAAGCAACGAGTTAGGCATGGGTGTATACTCTAACTGTTTTCTTTCTTAAAGGATTTAACATGGGTGTATACTAAGTTGTTATTTAAGAAAGCATGATTTTGTGAAAATCGACAAACACATGAGGCCTAGGGCATGGGTGTATACTCTCGGTTCCTCATGTTGATTAACCCAAGAACCCGATGTGGATTTCTTTTGTTACTTTTATTAAACCCAGGACTTGGTCATCCAAATTGGTTTAATTAACTAATCCATACCACATGCACATGTTGATCAGGCACACACATGTGAGGAATTCATGAAAGCAGGAATTAATCAAGTTAAATATCACAACATGATCATCACAAGGGCCCCAATACTGAATATTAACTAAACATAACTAGGGCTTCAATCTAGCCCTACTAAATAAATTAGTTACACATAAGTTTGATGTTAAACATCTTCATAAAATAAAATACAAGAAAGGAAAAGAATAAACCCGAAACTTGAACTTGAAGAGCTCCAATTCTTCTCCTTGGAAAGTGTCTTTTCCAGCTTGATTATTCTCAAGGGTTATAGGTTTATTTATAGGGCTTTAGAAGTCCTTGTTACACTAGTAAACCTAGGAAATTCATAGGGTTCTACTCCTATTACAAGTAGGAGTTGGAAAACCCTAATATAAAAATATTAGCAGTCTAGCCGCACTCTTGATGTGTCACCTGCACACGGGTGCGATCAATTGCAACCCGTGTGCGCTCGATCGCACATGGCCGCTTCATGCTTTGTCTTCTCTAGTAGTGCGATTGATCGCACTACCAAAGCCTTTCATATTCTCAAAATAGCTATTTTGAGTCCAAAACTTCCGAGATTGCTTCTTTTTCTTCCAATGACCTACAAAATCAAAGAAAACACATAAAAGAACTAAAATGGCCTAAATTAACCAAAGCTAAAGGATTAACACATGCAAGTTAAGGGCTAAAAATATGAATATTTTAGCACTTAACAAATAGCTAAAGTCTCTAGTAGTGCAATCGATTGCAGGGCACTTGCGATCGAGCGCACTTCAAGCAAGAGGACCAGAAGAGTGCAAGGTGTGCGCTCGTGCGCGCAAGCAATAGCCTCGATCACACCTGTGATCAAGCACCTAACACATACGATCGATTGCAGTCCTGCGATCGAGCGCACAAGGGTTGCGATCGATCTCACCCGTGCGCTGGAGAACAATGAGCTGCGGCTAGAACGCCCTTTCCTTCCGTATTAGGGTATTCCAAGTCGCACTTGTAGTAGGACTAAACCCTATGAATTTTCTAGGTTTACTAGTATGTCAAGGACTTCTAAAAGCTTATAAATAGACCTCTTAGCTTCTAGGAAAAAGGTGTTGAGAAAAGAGGCACAAGCTTTGAAAAAGAACTGAAGGCTAGATCAAGAGGAGTTTGGGTTTTTCTTCTCTTCCACCTTTTATTTTTGTTATGTAGTTTATATTTTAATTAGGGCTAGATTGAAGCCCTAATCATGTCTATTTATGATTTCAATATTAGCGCCTTTGCTACAATTATATTTTGATGTATTTAACTTGATTAATTCCTGTTATCTTGAATTCCTCATATATGTTTGCCTGATCAACATATGAATGTGGTATGGACTAGTTAGTTAAATCAATTTGGATGATTGAGTCTTGGGTTTAATCAGAGTAACAAAAGAAATCCACGCTGGGTTCTTGGGTTAATCAACATGGGGAACCGGGAGTAGACACCCATGCCCTAGGCCTCATGTATTTGTCGATTTCCACAGATTTATGCTTTCTTAAAGAACAACTTAGTAGACACCCATATTAAATCCTTTAAGAAAGAAAAGAATTAGAGTAGACACCCATGCCTAATTTGTTGCTTAAAGAAATCAATAACTTAAGGAGAAAACACCCATATCCTTAGGTTGGCAAACATTTAATATACCAGTATAATTAGTGCATTGGCATATTGTTATCTTAATTAGTCTGATTAGTGGTGGATATCAAAACCCTAATCCTTTTTAGTTTTAGTTTATCTTTTATTTTGTTTCTTTATATTAAATTCAATCGTGATAATTGAATTTTATATGTTTAATTAAATAGGAAATTACTTCTAAACATAATTTACCAATCTTCGTGGGAATGATCTCGTATTTGCCTGCTATACTATCGTTTGATTTTGTGCACTTGCGAGTAAAACGTACTAAATATTATCTATTAATTTAGGTAGTATTTAGCACAACAAGTTTTTGGCGCTGTTGCCGGGAATTGTTTGATTTTGTTTGGAATTATTTTCCTTAGTTTATTTTTGTTTTAATTTTTTCTCTTTTTCTAAGTTTTTCCGTAGTTACTGTTTTGCCTCCGGAGGTGCGATCGAGCGCCCAACCAGGGCGATCGAGCACACCAGTGCGATTGAGCACACCTCACGGTGCGATCGATCACACATCCGGACAGCAGCACAGTTACTTCACTAATTATAGATTTGATTTTTTTTTTCTTTTGTTTCATGTAGGGTCATTTGAGTATGCATATTAGTAAGTTTTCTTTTTAAATTTCGTTTTTATTTTCCTTTCTAGTTTAACTTTTTGTTATTTTATTTTTAATTTCACACATGTGGAGAGGCATTCCGCCACCCCATGGACCTTGTTCATTATGCCATGACCCTTATTACCATGTTAGAGAATGTCTTAGAATGCGACAAATTTCTAACAAAACTAATGGGCATAAGAACACATCGTTCTCTAGACCGGGGAGCGACAACTATCTTGATTCCTGCAACCTAACCTTGAGCCAACAGTCAAATTTCCCGTGGCAAGCTCGAGCTCCGAGAAATCATGCTCCACAATTTAATGAACTACATCATCAATCATATCTGCAGTTCTATGATCAAATGGTTGCCATGCAGAAGACATTAAATATGATTGTAAACTCCATGACTATTCAGAACATCTCTCCCATTCAGTCAGCCACCCAACTCCAGGTATGTGCCATATGTTCTCATTCTGATCATTCTACTGAAACTTGTCCTTTGTATTCATCTGCAAATCAGGAGCAAGAGTCGAAGCTGGATAATATGGCAAGTATGCTACGCACCCTAGTAACTTCGCAACAGCAATTTATGACTGATCAAAAACAAGTCAATACAAGGATCGATCAAGCTATTCAAAGACTAGAAGTACAAATGGGGCAATTGGCCAGGGAGCTGAGGGCATCTCCCATCAATTGGCCTCAACAATACCAAGAAGAAGAGTGTCAAAGGCAGTTGATGGAAAACCCCAATGGACAATACATGGAGGAAGAGTGCACCTACTATCATGCACAAGCTGTCACACTAAGGAGTGAAGAGGTGGTTGAAAATCAAGTTGAAGAGGGGAAGGAGGAGCAAACCGAAGTTCCACAGGAGCCACATCAGGAAAGAGAAGAAAGCACTAAGATTTTTTCAACATTAGCTCTTATTCTTAAAACACCAAGAGGCCGGGAGAGAAGTCTGTTAGAGCTACCACATGAGCAAATTGAGGACATCAAGATAGAGAAGCTCCCTGAGTTTTCTTCCTACTTTATTTCAGTTCATGATTCCCCACTGGATGAGAAACTGTTTGAGAAAACTCAAATTGGACCTCTCCGATCTATAGACATTCGGAAGCATCTTGCAATAGGAAGAATTCCTTCCCTTTGGTGCAAGTGAAGAAAAGACTAGTACTTCAAGTTTAAAGTGCTATAGTCTGGCTGAAGACGTTAAACTTAGCGCTCATGGGAGGCACCCCATAGTTTATCCTATTATCTTTCTATTTCTTTATTTTTATGTTTGTCTTTAGTTTTGTTCTTTTGTTTCCTTTTTATTTATTTTAGTGTTTTATTTTGCAGGGACAAGTGTGCTTCGGTTCAAGTTTGGGGGTGTGCTATGAGCTATGCTATTCCAGACAATTTTGTCCATATCCTGGGTAAATTCTTTCCATGATATTGACACATTGGGGACAATGTGTAATTTAAGTTTGGGGCTATAGAAATACTTTACACACACTTTGTCCCAGTTTTAGTTTATTTTTATTGTTTATGAAAAGAAAAAAAAAATTGCCCTAGTTTTGTTTTATTTTTGTTGTGAAAAAAAAAAAAACCAAAAAAAAACAAAAAATATATGCATGTTCATGTTTGTCTTAAAATTTTGGTTGATCTTAAAAATTGTGATTTGATTTCATTGGTGAGCTTAAAATTTTGAACACATGATATGATAATTGAGCTTTTCAGTTTGGTTACTTGCTTAGGACAGTTGAGAATTCACATGTTTGATTTGATCTTACACAAGCACATTAGCACATAATTTGTGGGGTATGACATGAAGTCTGATGTGTGTGTTTCTATGTCTTGGGTGGAACTGGATGATTTATTAGATGAATACTTTGGAATATATATATGTGATAAAAACAATAATAATAATAATAATAATAATAATAATAATAATAATAATAAAAAGATAATTGATAAGCTTTTCACTAAGTAACTAGACCTCTTGCCTCAAAAGCATTGAGTGTTAACGTCAAAAGGTAAAAAATTTTGATTTGGTTAATGTCATGGTTAGTTTGGTTTCGTAACCTTTTTAACTCGAGTTAGTAAGTCATTGGGGTGTCTCTACACCTAATGCCCTAAAACCATCTGGTTTGGAAGTCATTGACTTAACATTCGTTACATGGGTCAATTAAAAAGTTTAAGGGAACCAAGCATTCTTACGCCTAAGAAGGATGGGACTTGGAGGATGTGTGTGGATAGCCGAGCCATCAATAAAATCACAGTGAGGTATAGATTTCCCATTCCACGATTAGATGATTTATTGGACCAAGTGGGGCAATGGTATTCACAAAGCTGGATTTGAAGAGTGGCTACCATTAGATTCGGGTACTGATTAGTGATGAGTGGAAGACCGTGTTCAAAACTCAAGAGGGACTCTATGAATGGTTGGTGATGCCATTTGGATTGTCTAATGCTCCTAGCACCTTTATGTGAGTTATGAATCAGGCATTCCGCCCATTCATCTGGAAATCGGTGGTCGTCTACTTCGACGACATCCTTATCTATAGCCCCGATCATGAGGTAGACATTCGGCATGTACGGGAGGTACTACTTGTGTTGCGCAAGGAGAAGGTTTATGCGACACCGGCCAAGTGTTCCTTCATGACCAACTCGGTCCTTTTCCTTGGTTATGTGGTGTCCAAAGATAGGTTAGCAGTTTATGAGTCAAAGGTAGCGGCGGTCCGAGATTGGCCTCTTCCCACTACGCTACATGAGGTACGAAGTTTTCATAGGTTGGTATCTTTTTATCAGCGCTTTATTCATAATTTAATACTATCTTGGCACCGATTACGGAGTGTATGAAGGCGGGAAAATTCTTGTGGAGTGAAGCAGCTACTACCGCCTTCGAGTTGATCAAGATCAAATTGACCACAGCTCCATTACTAGTCCTCCCAGATTTTGACCTACCTTTTGAGTTGCATTGTGATGCATCAAAGATAGGCATTGGAGCGGTACTCAGCCAAGAGGGCAAGCCGGTAGCCTATTTTAGTGAGAAATTGAAGAGTGCACAACTCAACTATAGCACCTATGATATTGAGTTCTATACGTTGGTGCAATCACTGAAACATTGGTTCTCATACCTCGCCTACAATGACTTTATCTTGTACTCGGACCACAAAGCATTGAAACACCTTAATAGTCAAGATAAGTTGTTATCTCGGAATGCTAAATGAGCCGCCTTTGTCCAACAATTCTCCTTCACCATCAAGCACAAATCAGGAGCATTTAACAAAGTGGCTGACGCCAAAAGCCACATTATTGACCACCGTGAATTCGAAGGTACTTGGTTTTGAATTCTTAAAAGATTTTTTATCTATTAATCCTTTTTGGTCCTATGGTGGGGGATGTGTTATCTGGAGTACGGGGAGACTTTGGACAATATAATGGGTTCCTATTCAAAGGCACTCAACTATGCATTCCCAAGGGTAGTGTATGATTGAAGATTATTTAGGAGCGTCATAATGAAGGTCACATGGGGTGGGATAAAACACTACAATTAGTGGCAGAGCAACTCTATTGGTTGAGCTTGCGGAAAGAGGTGGACAGACTTGTGAAGAGCTGCCGAGTATGTCAAGTGTCCAAGGGATCGGCTACAAATACCAGGTTGTATATGCCATTTCCTATTACGGAGGGGCCATGGACCAATGTGAGCATTGACTTCATGTTGGGCTTACCAAGGAGCCAAAAAGGTAATGACTCGATCTTTGTGGTTGTTGATACATTCTCTAAGATGGTGCATTTCATTGCTTGGCAGAAAACCACTGATGCAGTGAATGTGGCACAGTTGTATTTCAGAGAGGTATACCGCCTCCATGGACTACCATTGTCCATAGTTTCAGACCGAGACACAAGGTTCCTTAGCCACTCTTGGTGATGTTTGTGGCAATTGTCGCTCACAAAGCTCAATTTTAGCAATGGCTACCACCCACAGACGGACAGACAAATGGAGGTTCTTTAACTGATCATTGGTAGCTTTACTTCGGAGCTTGGTGGAGGAAAACCTCAAGTCATGGGACCAAAAATTGATCCAAGCCTTGTTTGACTTCAACCTATCAACGAATTGGAGCATCTGCCTCAGCCCATTTACCATCGTTTATGGGTGCAACCCTCATGCCCTGTTGGATTTGGTGCTTATTCTCGATTTGGGGTGGACACATACCACAACTAAAGATCTTATTGCTCAGATACAAGAGGACAGGCTTAGGTAATGATCACACCAGAGGATAGGCTAGTTAGCAGTTAGGACATAGTCCTAGATTGGTCGCCTGTTTCTTATCGAGTTGGTTCTAACTCTGCTTTTCATTGCAGAGAATTCTTCCCCGAAGGAACCCAACAGCCAGACCTAATGCTCTAAAGATTGGGAACGTTGAGGAGGATGTTCACCTTGAGCCTATAGACATTCCAGTCTATGAGGCAGTACCCCCAAAAAGAGAACTAATGTTGGACTCAGTTAGAGAGCTAGTATCAACCATGCGTCATGATAGGGCAATGAGATAGCCAGCTGCAGGACCTGGTTGTTCTCTGAAGGACTTCCATAGTCATAACCCAGATAGCTTCGATGGGACTGGTGATCATATCAGCACGAAGAACTGGCTAAATGATATGGAGGAATTGCTAACTACTACTGGGTGCACCAATGAGCAGAAGGTGGTTTACACTGCTATAAGCTAACTGGAGAAGCCAAGCACTGGTGGCAAGACGAGAAGGTTGTACTCGTCGCTGAGTTGGGTTTAAAGATTGCCATTACCTGGGACATCTTCAAGCACGAGTTCAATAGACACTTCTTTCCCAGAGTCATGCAGGAGGCGAAGGCACATGAATTCTTGGACTTGGTTCAAGGAAGAATGTCGGTGATCGAGTACGCTGCGAAGTTTCTTCAGTTGTTGAAGTTCGGCATGTACCTCATCCCAAATGAGAAGAAGAACGCAAAAAAGTTCGAGTGGGGTCTGAACACTCGTATTCAGACCATGATGACCTACTTTGACATCCGCAATTTCTCCCAGTTGGTGGATCAGTCTTCAATCTATGAAGAGAGTCTAAAGGAGAATGCATTGGAATATGCAGATCAGAAGAAGAGGGCTGAAGGACCTGGTACTTCAGCTGGAGGAATCGGACTAGCTAAGAGGATGGCGGTGGGAAGTTATCCACCCCAGCTAAGAGGATAACGATTAATTTAAAAAGATAATCGTTATAAAATACATATGCTTCAAAATCATACAGTTAGAAAAATGATTGTTTGAAAAATGATTGTGTTAAAAATGATAGTTGAACAAATAAAGTTAAGTATGAATAGAATATTTTCATAATAATGTCAATCATATTTATGAGAATATCTTTTTTATTGAGAATCGTAATAGAATATTTTCATAATATGCTCAAGTATATTATAAGAATATTCATTATTGAGAATTGTAACAAAATATTCTCATAATATTCTTAAGTATATTATGAGAATATTCTTTTCTTAAGAATTGTAATATAGTATTCTTATGGATATTATAAGAATATTCATTTGATTAATTTAGCTATAAATAGTCCAATTTATTGCAAAGTTTCACTAGGGGTAGGCAGATTAACCAAAAACTGATTACCGGTCGTCTATCGGTTTCGACAGAATTGATATTAACCGTAACTAAAAATCAATTTTATTATCGGTCTGGTCCGGTCCGGTTAGAAATTCCTTATCAGCTAACCAATATCAACTGTGAGTGGGGAACCCAAAATGGCATCATTTTGGTAGGTATATATATACCTCTCTAAAAATCAGACCAAACCGGCCAACCCTAAGCTCTCACCTCTCACTCCCAGTGCCTCTCACATCTGCCGCCCTCCCCTCTCACAATCTCACGACTCTCACTCACTCTTAGGCTCAGCTCTCTCTTCTCTTTTCTCTGACTCTCTCGCAAGTTGCAAGTAGCAACAGTAGACGGCTGCCCCCTCATCTGCTCTCTCAAGTCACACCCCTCTCACTCTCTCGCAACGTCCTGGTCGTGGACTCGTGGGTTTCTGTGAAATCGTGACCTTGTCTCTTCTTTGTCTTCGTGCTCAGAAATCGTCACGTCAACCATCAGCCGTCAAGTAATCTTCTTCAATAAGCTTCTTTAGTTTGATTTGATGATTTATGGGTTGAATATGTGGATATTGATTCATGAGTACATTATAATAGATTCATTAGTTCTCTACGTATTTATTGGGTACATTATAATAGATTGTATCATCACAAGGTTTCTTCCCTAATTTATATGATGGATGCCCTTTCTGTTTTATTTTCAGTTACTATCTCAGATTGGGAGCAATTTGTATTTACCATTTATGAGTTATGTTTCTGATTATTTTTCATGGGTCTGTAAACTTTAGTTGCAATTGGGGAAGGTTTTGGTCGATTTGCTAGTTTGAGTTTTAGTCAGTAGATTATGGTCCATTTGCTAGTTTGAGTTTTAGTCATAGGTCAGACATTATTTAATTAAAAATCAACCATTACTTTTCACTTCAGAAGTTCGTATGGATGCACCTAGGCACTTGACATCAGCTACTGCTTCTTGTTTTCCATCATCTTCTTCAATAAGTCCCATAGAAGAAATTCAAGAAACCTTTGATAAAGAAACCTTTGATGATGAATCTGATGAGTAAGATACGGATACCAAAGGGATTAGATGTGCTGGTTCTCGTGGTCGACAGCCACCAATCCCTTGTAAAAAAAGATTAAGAACGAAAAGATCCTCAGTATGAGACTATTTTACTAAAGATATGAATAGTTCTAAAGATTCTCCTATTGGAAGTTGTAACTATTGTGGGACTGAGTGTAAATGTCATGGTACAATAAATGGCACCTATAACATGTTGTACCATATTAAAAAATGCCAAAAGTACAATAGCTTTAAAGCAAAAGAAGATAGCTCTCAGTCTAAGTTCAGTTATATAGCCAGATAGAGTCAGAGTGGTGGTGGTATTGGTAATAACCTAATTGTTGCTAAGTATTCTGAAAAACTTATTAGGGAGACACTTTGTGAAATGATCATTGTTGATGAATTTTCATTTTCAATTGTGGAGAAAATGGATGTTAGGAAAATGTTTAGCATTCTTGAGCCTTGATTTAAGCTTCCTTCTCGCTATACAGTGATGAAGGATTGTGCTAAGTTGTTTATGTGCAAAAAGGACATAATCAAAAATAAGTTGTTGATGGCTGGTCAAAGGGTTTGTTTGACCACTGACACTTGGACTTTGATTTAGAATATGAATTACATGGTTGTAATTGGACATTTAATTGATTCTACTTGGAAATATCACAAAAGAATATTGGCATTTTGCCAAGTGTCGGATCACAAGGCAATAACGATTACTAAGGAAATATAGCAATGTTTGGTGGAATGGGGGATCAACTGTTTGTTAGCGATAACACTTGACAATGCAAGTGCAAATGATCGTGCAATTGGTGATTTTAAAAAAAGAAATATGTCCAATAAAGATGTTATTAGTCGCCATGAGTTTGTTCATGTAAGGTGTTGTGCGCATCTTCTAAATTTAATTGTGCAGGAGGGTATGAAATATGCGCATGATTCAATTGTAAGGATCCGAAATATGGTGAAGTACGTGAAGGGATCCCCCCAAAGATTGGCCCTCTTTAAGTCTTAGGTAGAAAGGAAGACACTTGGGTGTAGATCTTCCTTAACTATTGATGTTTCCACTAGATGGAACTCTACTTATACCATGTTGGAAGTGGCACAAAAGTATGAAAGGGCATTTGATCTTAAGTTAGATGAAGATGCGAATTTTTTACACTATTTGGATGATGATAGTGGAGGGATGGATGTGTTGGGGGCTCCGACTGAAGATGATTGGAATAAGGTTCGACACTTTGTTAAATTCCTACGTGTGTTTTATGAGGAGACAATTCAGATGTCGGGTTCCTCATACTCAGCTTCCAACTTGTATTTTAGTATTCTCCAAAATGTTTATCATTGTTTGATGGAGTATTGTGAAAGTGATGATTATTCGTTGAGTAACACGGCAACGAAAATGAAATTGAAATTTGATAAATATTGGGGAGACTTTGAGGCTATTAACCCCTTGTTGTTTGTTGCTTCTGTGCCTAATCCACGTTAGAAGATATCTGTCTTGAAATTTTGGTTCCAGAAAAATGTGGGTATTCCAAAAGCAAAAGCTATTGTTGACAACTTAAAGAGTGTCTTGGACAAGTTATATCAACATTATGCTAAGAATGGAAGTGGGGCTAGGTTTTCAAATGAAGAGCATAATTGCACAAGTTCAGGAGATGTGGGTACTAATAAGAAAGATGCTTTAGTGGACTACCATCCATTTCGGGCATCAAAAAATGTGATGATGTGTTAGACAGAGATAGAGCAATATTGTATGGAGGATGTCGAGATACCAAGTGACACCTTTGATATTTTAATATGGTGAAGGGTAAATACGGCAAAGTTTCCGGTTCTCTCCGAGATAGCGCGAGATGTCCTGGCAATTCCACTTACTTTTGTTGCTTCTGAGTCGGCGTTTAGCACCGGAGGTCGCATTATAGATCATTTTCAGAGTTCTTTGGCTCCAAAAATAGTGGAAGCTCTTATTTGTTGTCAGAATTGGTTGAGATCTTCTCCCATTTCTGAGTATGGTGAGTCTTTCTTGCCTGATATTGAAGATGAAGAAAGCTACAAGCTTGAGTCGGGTAATATTTGTTAATTTGAAATTTGTTAATTGTTCTAGTTATTTAATTAAATTATTTATACTAATCCTTTAAAAATTTCATTGTGATAG
The DNA here is from genome assembly GCF_901000735.1 of Corylus avellana. Lineage (NCBI taxonomy): Eukaryota > Viridiplantae > Streptophyta > Magnoliopsida > Fagales > Betulaceae > Corylus > Corylus avellana. The sequence goes on along the minus strand of NC_081543.1, from coordinate 17,230,415 downwards.
AAATTATGTCTAATTCCCTCACATTTGACGCAGATTAAGGCTTGATGATGGATGAACTTTGCAGAGTGTTATTTTGTTGAAAGTATTTGGTAAGTTTTTTGCATTTTATTGTTTTCTTACTTAATATTTATTTCTTACTCTTTAATATTAATCACTAATAGCGATTCACTATGTTTATGTTTTGAATTGTTGGAATATTGAAGGAAACAAATTTAAGGAATAGAAGATAATCCATGTTTATGGTGGCTCATGGAAATTATTATGTAACCGTGTTTATGTTTATCCATATTGATCACTATCTTTATGTATTTTCTCTACTATATTTGTGTAATTGGTGTTGCCCTTTATGTGGGTTATTTTCCTTTTACTAAGTGTTGTGCAAATTTTAATACTCGCAAGTGCACGAATCGTTTCCAATATAATGTTTTGCCAGTGCTAGGTCGAACCCACGGGGAATTGTGTTTTTGAAAGATCAATTTATATTTAAACTAATTAAATCCTAACCTAGTTCCAAAAGGGTTTTGAATTTTAAGTTTTGAAAATTAAAGGATAAACATAAACTAAATAAAATAAAACAAAAGATAAAGATACAAAAGATTGGGAATTCACACTCACCGAATCATAACAACATACTTCATGTTCATCAATATTAATCCGAAGTTCTCACAAATTAAATCTTATGTATGTTTTACTATGCTTCAAAAGATTAATCAAAATCATCTCATGTATCCATTCATTGCACAAATCACAAAAGGAATCCAAATTTAATTGAAACACCAGATGTATCCGAAGAACAAATCACAAGGGATATTCAATTTTAAGCAAACAAAACCAATCAATCAAATATGTAAAGTTATCTTAAATCATCAAGTGTATCCCTGAATTACAACAAGATATCCAAGAATTATTCCACACATTGAAAAAAAGTAAAACAATTGAAATAGAGCACAATAAAATCGGAATAATAAAAACTTATATAAAAGTAACGTTGTTCTTCAATAATGTGGCTTCATCCCCAACCTTAGTTGGGAATTTAACTCCATATAAATAAAACTAAAATCTAAACCTAAACTAAACTAAAGAGAAAAACTGTAAAATTTTGCTCTCTGAAATTGTGTATATTTTTTTGAATGCAAAAAAGTCTATTTATAGGCTTAGGGAAGTCCTAGAAGCCCTAGTAAACCTAGATAATTCAGAGGTCTGTCTCCCAGTCAAAATAGAAGTTTGAAATCGGAATAGAATTCGTCCAAATTTGTGTCTTTTTATTGTGGGGCCATTTTGGCATAGTAACCTTCCGAATTAAGAAAATCGTATTTCACAACGATTTGTAGTATTTTGCGTTAATTTTCTAATGCCGCTAAAATCATCATAATCCAATATTTGAGTGAAAAGATATGGTCAAAATACTGAGGGGTGTACAGAACCTGATTTTGAATCCAATCCGATTTTGACTCCGATTAGAGAAATTTCACTTTAATCCTTTCCTTGATTGGGTTAAACTTAACCATATCATCTAGGTCTTCTCAAAGTATGCTTTCCTTCAAACTTTGCATTTTTTTCCTTTAAAGCTGTTGTTTTTCTTCAACGACCTACAAAATACTAAAAATACAAAATTAACACAAAACATTAAATAATGACACAGCTAAAGGATTAACTAATGTAAATAAAGGGGTCCAAGTATGTAATATTTGGCACTCATCAAACACCCTCACACTTACATTTTGCTAGTCCCTTAGCAAAACAAAAAATAAAAGCAAGAAACATAAATCCTCTTTCGTGGGAGAGACGATTGCATTTAGCATATGCAACAAGCCTTTTAAACTCATAGGCATTCCTAGTGGACGAGTGAAGTCTCGTGAAGGCTTAACAGGAATGATACCCACAAACATTGTAGCACTATGTTATTAACAAGAAAGAAGTTTCACACAAACCATGGTTCTTATTCATGAGCAAACTTAAAAAGACAAACACCATCATCACAGTCAAAAGGAAATTCAAAATCAAATCACTCATAAATGGACAATTGAGACCTCATATGTTCTGAAAAGTATAAAGTGTAATTAGCATACAATCATGAAGCTTTCAGTTTAAACTCAAGACAAATTCCATAAAATTTGTAAAAATCTCTATCAAATGAAACAACCAAGGCAAGATATACATTTTTTTCTCTTTTTATTTTTATTTATTTATTTATTTATTATTATTATTTTTTATAGGCTCTCCCATGTCAAACTCCCTTAAGCTTTATAATTGACCCATGTAACAAGTGTTAGGCCAATGACTCCCAAGTCAGGTGGCTTTAGGGCCCTAGATGTAGAACATCCCTAAGGGCTTATTAACTTAAGTAAAAAATGCTACGAAATCAGACTAGCCATATCATAAATCAACACTGAACTTCACACATTTTGATGCGAACACTCAATATTTAATGAGGCAAGAGGTCCGGTTACTTAGCAGAAAACTCAACATGATCTTTCTTTTCTTTTTCCTTCTCTTTTTTATTTTTTTATATCTTGCAAGCCAATGGTTATTCATCAATAGGTCATCCAACAAATCTCAAAGAGAACAAGCTTAAGCTCAAACATCATACCTCACAGAAAACATGCTAATATGCTCATAAAAATTTATCTCAAAACAAGTGAAATCTCTTTTACCCAAAAAATAAGTCAAAGGTGTCAAACTCCTAATGACATAATGATGTGTTCAACCCTTTAAGCAAGCTAATCAAATGCAAATCACGATTACAGTTTAACTCAAACTTGACAACAACATAGCACAATTGTTTTCTTTTTATCAAATTTTTTAACACAAAATAACAAATAAAAATAAACAAATAGGAACAAAAATAAACAGACAAAGTGTTTTTCCATACCCGCAAACTTGAATTACACATTGGCCTCAATGTGTACTATAAAAATACATTACCGGAAGTAAGGAAATCTGAGTGTGAACAAGGCCAGGGCGTCCCCCAAACTTTAACACCAAAACACCTGTCAACAAAAACTAACAACAATATTTTTTTCAAAGAAACAAACATCAAAAGATTAATTGCTGTTAGAAACAAAAACAAATAAAAAAAAAACAAAATGTAATGAAAAAGGAAAGAAAGAATTTGTGGAGTAAAGTGTAGAAAATAAACTAGAGGAGAAAACTGTACAATGCTTCCCCCTATCATGCGGATGTCCAACCAATCTCTTCCACCCTTTCTTCTTCAAAACTTCATAGCCCTCTAGAAGGATGTTTCACCATCTTATGTAGACTGACTTGCTTCAACGAATCTTCTCAGGAAAGTGGTTCCTAGATTTTTGTGCTTATGTGAACAAGTCCTTGAATATCTTGACATAAGATGGCTCTTGATGTGTCTCAAGAGGGAAAGTGATGTAGGCAGGAGCTTCAGTACTCACTTCCATGTCACTAGACAGATTAGGATCTGTTGGGGGCTCACTGTTCTCATGGTGCTCAATTTGCTCAACTTGTTCAACTTTTTCTTCCTCTTCAATGCTATCCACAATTTCCTCACTCTCAAGTGTGGTGGTGACTTGGGCATGCTCATGATAAGAATTTTTGGAATCATCCTCATCAATCATGTAGTACCTTTCAGCCATCAGCTGACTCTGAAGCTCTTCTTCCTCTATTCTGTTGAATTCATCAACTAGATGATTGATCTGTCCTTCCAACCTTGACATAGCTTGATGAGTGAAGTTCTTAAGTTCTTGTATGTCTCTACTATTGGTCATGGCGGAGTTCGTGAGCTCTTGTATGGCTTGGGACAAGTTCAACTAGAATTCTTTAGCTCTTGGATATTCTTGTCAGTTGATTGCACGAATGCTTTCATCATGTCTTCTAGTGACGTTTGTGGTGCAGGCTGTGGCACTTGAGTGGTGGTTTGATATGCAGGCGGTTGAGCTTGATGATTGAACTGCTGATAGTCTGAATGGTGCAATTCATCAAATTAGTGAGCATAATTTCCTGTAGCTTGAGTTTGCCACGAGAAATCATAATGGTTGCTCTAGCCCGGGTTGTAATAACTGGAATTTGAAGTAAACCCCGGGCTGGAGAAATTAGTGTTCATTTGATCATATGAAGAATTAGAAAAATTTTCCCTGGATGGACAATTACTAGAACTATGATCAGGATTGGAGCAGTATGAACATGGCTCATGTGAGAAAAATTTTTGAGGGTAGTTGGTAGGAGCTGGTGTCCTACAACTAGGAGAAGCATGTTGTACAGAAAAATTATTAAAATTATTAAACGGAAAATTCATACTTCCACCCTCACTCTTTAGCATGCAAATATCCCACAAAACACATTAACCATTTTTTTAATTTTTAATTTTTTTTTTTGTATTTTTAAATAAAATAAACTAAAAAAAAAAATGACTAACTACCTAAACAAATAAAACTAAAATTTAAAAACTCACAAAAATGACCAAAAATAAATTTTTGGCAAAGATCTACGGAACTGCTGCAATTGCTGCCTTTGCTGTGAGTGCACTCAATCACGCTGATGTGCGCTCGATCGCACTCGAGTAAAGATGCGGCAGTTAACAAGCATAGGTGCGCTTGAGCTTGCTGTCTTGGTCCCGAGTGCGCTTGATCGTAGCAGGGCTGCGATCGATCGCACTAGCAGGGGTGTGCGGAAGGTGTTGTGACAAAATTGCAGAAAATCCTAATTATAACTAGTAGAAGAATAAAACTAATTTAGAAATAAATTGGTTTCAAAAATTAAACAATTCCCCAGCAAGGGCACCAAAACCTTGTTGTGCAAATTTTAATACTCGCAAGTGCACGAATCGTTTGCAATATAATGTTTTGCCAGTGCGAGGTCGAACTCACAGGGAATTGTGTTTTTGAAAGATCAATTTATATCTAAACTAATTAAATCATAACCTAGTTCCAAACGGGTTTTGAATTTTGAATATTGAAAATTAAAGGATAAACATAAACTAAATAAAATAAAACAAAAGATAAAGATACTAAGGTTTGGGAATTCACACTCACTGAATCATAACAACATACTTCATGTTCATTAATATTAATCCGAAGTTCTCACAAATTAAATCTTATGTATGTTTTACTATGCTTCAAAAGATTAATCAAAATCATCCCATGTATCCATTCATTGCACAAATCACAAAAGGAATTCAAATTTAATTGAAACAGTAGATGTATCCGAACAACAAATCACAAGGGATATCCAATTTTTAAGCAAATAAAACCAAGCAATCAATTATGTGAAGTTATCTTAAATCATCAAGTGTATCCTTGAATCACAACAAGATATCCAAGAATTATTCCACACATTAAAAAGAAGTAAAACAATAGAAATTGAGCTGAATAAAATCGGAATAATAAAAATTTACATAAAGTAACGTTGTTCTTCATTGGTGTGGCTTCATCCCCAACCTTAGTTGGGAATTTAATTCCACATAAATAAAACTAAAATCTAAGCCTAAACTAAACTAAAGAGAAAAACTGTAGAATTTTGCTCTCTGGAATTATGTATCTTTTCTTGAATACAAAGAGGTCTATTTATAAGCTTACGGAAGTCCTAGAAGGCCTAGTAAGAAGGCCTAGTAAACCTAGATAATTCGGAGGTCTGTCTCCCAGTTAAAATAGAAGTCTAAAATCGGAATAAGATTCGTCCAGATTTGTGTCTTTTTATTGTGGGGCGATTTTGGCATAGTAACCTTCCGAATTAGGAAAATCCTATTTTACAATAACTTGTAGTATTTTGTGTTAACTTTCCAATGCTGCTAAAATCATCTCAATCCAATATTTGAGCGAAAAGTTATGGTCAAAATACTGAGACGTGTACAGAATCCGATTTTGACTCCGATTTGTGAAATTTCACTTTAATCATTTCCTTGATTGGGTTAAACTTAACCACATTATCTAGGTCTTCTCAAAGTATGCTTTCTTCCAAACTTTGCATTTTTCCCTTTAAAGCTGTTGTTTTTCTTGAACGACCAACAAAATTCTAAAAACACATAATTAACACAAAACATTAAATAACGACACAGTTAAAGGATTAACTAATGTAAATAAAGGGGTCTAAGTATGTAATATTTGGCACTCATCAAACACCTCCACACTTACATTTTACTAGTCCCTTAGCAAAACAAAACGAAACAAAAAATAAAAGCAAGAAACATAAATCCTCTTTCGTGGGAGAGACGATTGCATTTAACATATGCAACAAGCCTTTTAAACCCCTGTGCATCCTTAGTGGACGAGTGAAGTCTCAAGAGGGCTTAACATGAATGATACCCACAAACATTGTAGCACTATGTTGTTAGCAAGAAAGAAGTTTCACATAAACCATGGTTCTTATTCATGAGCAAACTTAAAAAGACAAACACCATCATCACAGTCAAAAGGAAATCCAGAATCAAATCACTCATAAATGAACAATTGAGACCTCATATGTTCTGAAAAGTGTAAAGTGTAATTAGAATACAATCATGAAGCTTTCAGTTTAAACTCAAGACAAGTTCCATAAAATTTGTAAAAATATCTATCAAATGAAACAACCAAGGCAAAATATACATTTTTTTCTCTTTTTATTTTTATTTTTTTTACAGGCTCTGCCATGTCAAATTCCCTTAAGCTTTTTAATTGACCCATGTAACAAGTGTTAGGCCAATGACTCCCTGGCCAGGTGGCTTTAGGGCACTAGATGTACAATATCCCTAAGAACTTATTAACTTAAGTCAAAAAGGCTACGAAGCCAAACTAGCCATATCATAAATCAACACTGAACTTCACACATTTTGACGTGAACACTCAATGCTTAATGAGGCAAGAGGTCCGGTTACTCAGTGGAAAACTGAACATGATCTTTCTTTTCTTTTTCCTTCTCTTTTTTATTTATTTATTTATTTTATATCTTTCAAGCCAATGGTTATTAATCAATAGGCCATCCAACAAATCTGAAAGAGAACAAGCTGAAGCTCAAACATCATACCTCACAGAAAACATGCTAATGTGCTCATTAAAATTTATCTCAAAACAAGTGAAATCTCTTTTACCCAAAAAAAAAAAAAAGTCAAAGGACTCAGACTCCTAATGACATAACGATGTGTTCAACCCTTTAAGCAAGCTAATCAAATGCAAATAACAATTACAGTTTAACTCAAACTTGACAACAACATAGCACAATTTTTTTTTTTTTTCAAAATTTTTAACACAAAATGACAAATAAAAATAAACAAATAAGAACAAAAATAAGCAGACAAAGTGTTTTTTCATACCCCTAAACTTGAATTACACATTGCCTCAATGTGTACTATAGACATACATTACCGGAAGTAAGGAAATCTGAGTGTGAACAAGGTCAGGGCGTCCCCCAGACTTTAACACCAAAAGACCTGTCAACAAAAACTAACCGCAATATTTTTTTCATAGAAACAAACATCAAAAGATTAATTGCTGTTAGAAACAAAAACAAATAATAATAATAATAATAATAAAAACAAAATGTAATGAAAAAGGAAAGAAAGAATTTGTGGAGTGAAGTGCAGAAAATAAACTGGAGGAGAAAACTTCACAACGCTTCCCCCTATCATGCGGATGTCCAACCAATCCCTTCCACCCTTTCTTCTTCAAAACTTCATAGCCCTCTAGAAGGATGTTTCGCCATCTTATGTAGACTTGCTTGCTTCAACGGATCTTCTTAGGAATGTGGTTCCTAGATTTTTGTGCTTGTGTGCACAAGTCCTTGAATATCTTGACATAAGATGGCTCTTGATGTGTCTCAAGAGGGATAGTGATTCAG
>NC_081543.1:17207190-17222539 GCF_901000735.1 Corylus avellana | reverse complement strand
TTTTCGGTAAAAACGAAAATAAAGAAAATATCAAAAAATAATATTGGAGCAGCGCCGCTTGATCAGAATTTTAGCTATTCTCAAACAATGGAAGTACAAAAGGAAAGATTGCCACGATTCCCGCTGATTGTCAATTTTATATTAGGATTTTATTTTATTTTATTAGGACTTTATTTCCTTTCCTTATTTGGATTAGGTTTACTACTACTATAAGATTATGTTTACTTTCCTACTAGGATTAGATTTACTTTCTCAACTAGGATTAGATTTACTTTCTCTACTAGAAGTAGGTTTACTTTCTCTACAAGTATTTCTCTTCTATAAATAGCTTGCCTATTATGTAAAACTCAATCAATTGAATTATTATAAAATCAGAGAATTCTCTCTCAAATACTCTGCGGAGTTTTATCATTCTTTTAGCCTGCGGGCTTGTTTTTATCTTTTTGGGTAGAAGACGAAGACGCTTCTCCTTGCAGAATCAAAGACGCTGCTCTTTGATTAGTTACCTTAGTCTTCCGCTACGTCAGTTGGTATCAGAGCAGGCTTTATCCTGATCATGGCCAATCAGCGCAACGGTGACAAACTTCTCCAACAACGCCGCTTGTAGGGGAAGGGCTCTTTCGAAAGCCAAATTCATGGGGTATCCGAGCCGGCATTATCCGGATTCGATGGCCAACTTATACTACAACAACAACTTCTATAACGACGCCGTTCGTGAGAGGGATGTTGTTTCGAGATCCGACTACCAGCGATACATCAAGCGATCAGAGGGTCCTTGGAGAACCGAATTCCAAGAGCTCAAGCAGACAGCGCAGATGATGCAACAGGAGGTGCGCCAATTGTGGGAGTCGTTTGAACGCAGGCAGATGCGTGCCCATTGGAATCACAAAGACACCCAAGAGTACCGAATGAATATCGATCTCCCTTCATTTGATGGTTATCTTCATATTGAAGATTACCTTGACTGGATAATGGAGGTAGAAAGATTTTTTGCGTACATGTGTATTCCGAAAGAAAAGAAGGTGAAGTTGGTGGCTTATAAGCTCAAAGGTGGAGCATCCGCTTGGTGGGAATGGTTGAAGCTCTCTCGATCTAGGGAAGGAAAAAGACCTGTGACATCTTGGCCCAAGATGAAGCGGTTACTCAATGCCCGGTTCCTACCACTAGATGACTATGGGATTCTAAGGGAACCTGTTCGGTATCCTTATGTTGACCGATTCCGTGAGGATGACGTAAGTCACTTTCGTCATGTCCATAATCATCTTCATAACTCTCCAAATAGGCCCTTCGCCTATGAAGAGAATTTTAATTATGGTGAAGAAGTTGTGGAAGATGTTAAGTTGGTTGAAGAAGTGGAGTTGCCATTAGAGAAAACATATGTGCAGCCACCATCATTGATTCCAACGACTACATCAATGGAGGAACAGCTACCGCCTCCTCCACCACAAGTGCAACTTCCTCTACCACAGTTACAACCTCCTCCACCACAAGTGCAACCTTCTCCACCACAGATGCAACCTTCTCCACCACAAGTGCAACTTCCTCTACCACAGATGCAACCTACACCACAGGTGCAACTCATCACGATCATCACAAAAATTGACGATTCTTTTGAAGAAAACAATGAAGTTGAAGATGATACCCAAGAAGAAATCGTTGGAGGAATTTTGGTGGAAGTAGACGAAAAGGAAAAATCATGTCTTGATTCTATCTATATAGATTTCTCCAAGTACTTTTCTTCAGAGGAGCCACATGTGCCATGTCCCAAAGAAAACTCGAGGACGAGTTTTTTTCAAGTGGGGGTGTCTGATGTAGGACGATATTTATCTTTATTTTCGGTAAAAACGAAAATAAAGAAAATATCAAAAATAATATTGGAGCAGCGCCGCTTGATCAGAATTTTAGCTATTCTCAAACAATGGAAGTACAAAAGGAAAGATTGCCACGATTCCCGCTGATTGTCAATTTTATATTAGGATTTTATTTTATTTTATTAGGACTTTATTTCCTTTCCTTATTAGGATTAGGTTTACTACTACTATAAGATTATGTTTACTTTCCTACTAGGATTAGATTTACTTTCTCAACTAGGATTAGATTTACTTTCTCTACTAGAAGTAGGTTTACTTTCTCTACAAGTATTTCTCTTCTATAAATAGGCTTGCCTATTATGTAAAACTCAATCAATTGAATTATTATCAAATCAGAGAATTCTCTCTCAAATACTCTGCGGAGTTTTATCTTTCTTTTAGCCTGCGGGCTTGTTTTTATCTTTTTGGGTAAAAGACGAAGACGCTTCTCCTTGCAGAATCAAAGACGCTGCTCTTTGATTAGTTACCTTAGTCTTCCGCTACGTCAAATTTATATCTAAACTAATTAAATCCTAACCTAGTTCCAAACGGGTTTTGAATTTTGAATATTGAAAATTAAAGGATAAACATAAACTAAATAAAATAAAACAAAAGATAAAGATACTAAGGTTTGGGAATTCACACTCACTGAATCATAACAACATACTTCATGTTCATTAATATTAATCCGAAGTTCTCACAAATTAAATCTTATATATGTTTTACTATGCTTCAAAAGATTAATCAAAATCATCCCATGTATCCATTCATTGCACAAATCACAAAAGGAATTCAAATTTAATTGAAACACTAGATGTATCCGAAGAACAAATCACAAGGGATATCCAATTTTTAAGCAAATAAAACCAAGCAATCAATTATGTGAAGTTATCTTAAATCATCAAGTGTATCCTTGAATCACAACAAGATATCTAAGAATTATTCCACACATTAAAAAGAAGTAAAACAATTGAAATTGAGCTGAATAAAATCGGAATAATAAAAATTTACATAAAGTAACGTTGTTCTTCATTGGTGTGGCTTCATCCCCAACCTTAGTTGGGAATTTAATTCCACATAAATAAAACTAAAATCTAAGCCTAAACTAAACTAAAGAGAAAAACTGTAGAATTTTGCTCTCTGAAATTATGTATCTTTTCTTGAATACAAAGAAGTCTATTTATAGGCTTACGTAAGTCCTAGAAGGCCTAGTAAACCTAGATAATTCGGAGGTCTGTCTCCCAATTAAAATAGAAGTCTAAAATCGGAATAAGATTCGTCCAAATTTGTGTCTTTTTATTGTGGGGCGATTTTGGCATAGTAACCTTCCGAATTAGGAAAATCCTATTTTACAATAACTTGTAGTATTTTGTGTTAACTTTCCAATGCTGCTAGAATCATCTCAATCCAATATTTGAGTGAAAAGTTATGGTCAAAATACTGAGACGTGTACAGAATCCGATTTTGACTCCGATTTGTGAAATTTCACTTTAATCATTTCCTTGATTGGGTTAAGCTTAACTACATCATCTAGGTCTTCTCAAAGTATGCTTTCTTCCAAACTTTGCATTTTTCCCTTTAAAGCTGTTGTTTTTCTTGAACGACCAACAAAATTCTAAAAACACATAATTAACACAAAACATTAAATAACGATACAGTTAAAGGATTAACTAATGTAAATAAAGGGGTCTAAGTATGTAATATTTGGCACTCATCAAACACCTCCACACTTACATTTTACTAGTCCCTTAGCAAAACAAAACAAAACAAAAAATAAAAGCAAGAAACATAAATCCTCTTTCGTGGGAGAGACGATTGCATTTAACATATGCAATAAGCCTTTTAAACCCCTATGCATCCTTAGTGGACGAGTGAAGTCTCAAGAGGGCTTAACATGAATGATACCCACAAACATTGTAGCACTATGTTGTTAGCAAGAAAGAAGTTTCACATAAACCATGGTTCTTATTCATGAGCAAACTTAAAAAGACAAACACCATCATCACAGTCAAAAGGAAATCCAGAATCAAATCACTCATAAATGAACAATTGAGACCTCATATGTTCTGAAAAGTTTAAAGTGTAATTAAAATACAATCATGAAGCTTTCAGTTTAAACTCAAGACAAGTTCTATAAAATTTGTAAAAATATCTATCAAATGAAACAACCAAGGCAAGATATACATTTTTTTCTCTTTTTATTTTTTTTTTTATTATTATTATTTTTTTTTACAGGCTCTGCCATGTCAAACTCTCTTAAGCTTTTTAATTGACCCATGTAACAAGTGTTAGGCCAATGACTCCTTGGCCAGGTGGCTTTAGGGCACTAGATGTACAACATCCCTAAGGGCTTATTAACTTAAGTCAAAAATGCTACGAAGCCAAACTAGCCATATCATAAATCAACACTGAACTTCATACATTTTGACGTGAACACTCAATGCTTAATGAGGCAAGAGGTCCGGTTACTCAGCGGAAAACTGAACATGATCTTTCTTTTCTTTTTCCTTCTCTTTTTTATTTATTTATTTTTTTTATATCTTGCAAGCCAATGGTTATTAATCAATAGGCCATCCAACAAATCTGAAAGAGAACAAGCTTAAGCTCAAACATCATACCTCACAGAAAACATGCTAATGTGCTCATTAAAATTTATCTCAAAACAAGTAAAATCTCTTTTACCCAAAAAAATAAGTCAAAGGACTCAGACTCCTAATGACATAACGATGTGTTCAACCCTTTAAGCAAGCTAATCAAATGCAGATAACAGTTACAGTTTAACTCAAACTTGACAACAACATAGCACAATTTTTATTTTTTTTTTCAAAATTTTTAACACAAAATGACAAATAAAAATAAACAAATAAGAACAAAAATAAGCAGACAAAGTGTTTTTTCATACCCCTAAACTTGAATTACACATTGCCTCAATGTGTACTATAGACATACATTACCGGAAGTAAGGAAATCTGAGTGTGAACAAGGCCAGGGCGTCCCCCAGACTTTAACACCAAAAGACCTGTCAACAAAAACTAACCGCAATATTTTTTTCATAGAAACAAACATCAAAAGATTAATTGCTGTTAGAACAAAAACAAATAATAATAATAATAATAATAATAATAATAATAATAATAACAAAATGTAATGAAAAAGGAAAGAAAGAATTTGTGGGGTGAAGTGCAGAAAATAAACTGGAGGAGAAAACTTCACAACGCTTCCCCCTATCATGCGGATGTCCAACCAATCTCTTCCACCCTTTCTTTTCAAAACTTCATAGCCCTCTGGAAGGATGTTTCGCCATCTTATGTAGACTTGCTTGCTTCAACGGATCTTCTTAGGAATGTGGTTCCTAGATTTTTGTGCTTGTGTGCACAAGTCCTTGAATATCTTGACATAAGATGGCTCTTGATGTGTCTCAAGAGGGATAGTGATTCAGGCAGGAGTTTCAGTACTCACTTCCACGTCACTAGACAGATTAGGATTTGTTGGGGGCTCACTGTTCTCATGGTGCTCAATTTGCTCAACTTGTTCAACTTTTTCTTCCTCCTCAATGTTCACCACAAAAAATTAGCTTTTAGTGACGTGGCAACTATTCATTAGTTATTGCCACGTCACCATATTGTGACGTGTGTGTTGCCGACACGTTATCAGAATGCTTAGTAACGTGTCATTTTCCACATGACACCAAATGGTGACGTGTGGAAAATACCACGTTACCATAAGATGACGTGTTAAATGGACACATCATCTTATGGTAACGTGTGCAATGGACACATTATTAAATAGTAACGTGCCATATTGATACGTTACCATATTGTGACATGTCAACTTGACACGTTACCATATGGTAATGTGTCAAGATGCCACGTTACCATTTTTGTAATGTGTTGAATTAACACGTTACCATTTAGTAACGTGTCAACTTAACACGTTACAATTTGGTAACGTGTCAATTTAACACGTTACCAAAATTGTTAAAAATTTTAAAAAATTAAAAAATAAATTGTTTCAGAAATTTGATGATAAAAAAATTGTTTCAGTAACTCCTTGCATTATTTGCCAAATGAGAAGTGTTTTTTTTTATACAAGTGTTAAATCTTGTAAACAATCATTCGATTCCGTTGACATTCATTCTATTATTATTATTATCAAATTTAGTACTTGTATTAATAATTCAAACTACAATAAGTTATAAAAACTTGAGCCATATATATTATAAATTTAGTGAGAGTGATGAGTTGTTAAACATACATAGAAAAAGGAAATGGGGGCTTAGGACTTTGTGGTAGGCAGATCTTGATTGCATGCAATGCTGTAGTTAAATTTAGTGACTCCTTAGCAAAGTAATTATGAAAAGAGCTAGATTCTTAATAACCCTATCAAATAACCAAAGGGAACTAGATGCAAGCACTGAACATAGTGGAAATATGCACGCCATAATTTAAGTAAACATGAAATAAACTTGAGCAATAAATTATAGAGTTTATATAAACTAATGAAATAAATAAACAATGCAATACTATCATACTTTATAATAATTATAAAGTATATATGATATGTTTTTTTTCTTACTATATTGTCATATTTTAAGTTCTTATATTATGGTTTATGTTTTGCATTATATTATAAATTCCGCATATTTATATATATATATAAAACTTATCAATTACTACGCTTAATATAAAGCTTTATATCAATTATAAAGCTTAAGCTTTATAATATATATTAAGCATTAAATTGCAAATATAATTTATTAAGCTTTATATTAAATATTAAATATTAAGTATATTTAGCTTAATATTTAATATAAAGCTTAGTAAATTATAATATAATTAAGCTTTGTATTAAATATTAAGTGTATATATATATATAGTAACGTGCCTTATGTGGCACATTACTATTGGCCTCCGGAAGGTGCACCAAGCTGGCCGTGCCAGCTTCTTCTTCTTCCTCTCCTTTCTCTTTTTTTTGCCCCTCTTTTCTTCTCCCCCGCCCACAGTACTCCCTCCCCTCTCCAATCCAAAATTTTCGCTCTTCTTCTCACATACCCACCTTCTCTTCTCTCACATGCATGCGAACACAGCTTCTTCTTTCGATTTTGTAGCTAGCCAGCTCAGTTCTTCCTCCTCGATCAGCCACCACCATCTTCTCTCTCCGCCAGCGAACTCATCTCCGCCCGGCAACTCACCTCTCACACATTTTCGAGCCATCTCCCGCCTCATCATCGATCAGGTATATATATATATATACATTGCAGAAGTGTATATATTGATAGTTTTTTTCTCTGCAATGTATATATATATATATATATGATCAAATTTTTTTGTTAGCTAATTAACTTATTAATTTGTTTGAAATATATGATTTTTAGGGTCCCATATTTGTATGATAGGTATGTACGTAGGAATGTATGATTGTTTAATATGAGCATGCATACAAAATATTTATATCTACATTTTTAGGTACGTAGTTTGAAATTAGCTAGATTTTTTATTTTGTGTAGGTTTTACAAACCTATTATATAAATATTACAAAAATAATAATAAAAAATAGAGAATGCAAAAAAAAAAAAAACAAACAAACAAACAAACAAACCTACCTAGCCAGTTAGATGAATTTTATTTAGGGTCCCCATATAAAGTTCAAATTATGTAACTGTATTTTTAAAAAAATTGCGACAAAAACATAACTTAAATTTATTTTATTTAGGGTCCCCGTAACAAATTATGCTTTTCAATTTGTTTTATATTATTTAGTTTAGGTTTTGCAAATTTAGATTAGAGTACATGTTATTAAATAAACAACAAACGTAGATTTTTTTTTATGTACGGTACCCATGACAAATGCTTTTAATTTTGTATTATAATGTGGTTTAAGGTTTGGAAATTAAGATTTCATAAATTACATAAAATAGATTATAAGGATAATAAAAACATGACTTCAAAAAAAAATAATAATAAAAACAATTAACCTAGATTTATTTTATTTAGGATCCCCGTAACAAAGGCGATATAAAATAAGGAAATATAAAATGTAGATTATGTTTAGGGTTATAAAAAAACTATAGGACACAATCGAAAAACAAATAACTAACTTATATTTATTTTATTTAGGGTCCAAATATATACATAACAAATGCATTTACAAAAACCGGCCACAACATACATAGATTTAACTTATTTAGGGTCCCCATACCAAATGCATTTAAGTTTTGGGCTTCAATTTTGTGTTTGGGTTACTTGCAAATTTACTTTATGTAAATATTAAGCAAAAAAAAAGGGAAAGAAAAGAATAACAAAAAAGTAATGCACCTAGTTTTACTTATTCATTTTTAGGGTCCCCATGGGCCATACTAATGCATTTCTGTTTAAGTTTAGCGTAATTCTTATATATTTATGTTTCTAATGTACGTAGTAACACTATGGACAAGAGTTGGATGAAGAAGTCTAGGGGTACGAAGGAATACAGAGACGGATGTAGAGCGTTTGTAGACTTCGCAGTTAGGAACTATGACGCTCCAGACAAACTTATTGTGTGCCCCTGTAAGACGTGTTGCTGTAACAGGAGACACCCCCCAGTTTGGTATATGACCACTTGACAGGGGGAAAGGAATGTGGCCCTAATACAAATACTGGATTTATTATGGCGAGAGGCCTGTTCGAGCTCCTGTTGAAGGCTCGAATTCAGCACGTCCGGCCACAACTGCGGGTGCAAGCACTGAACAGGGTGGAAATATGCACGCCATGTTGCGTGATGCATTCGGCATGCACGAAGTCAAAGATGACAATAGTGAGCCTCGGGTTAAGATGCATGGAGAGGAAGAACACATTGTGTATGACGAAACCGATGGAGGTGAAGTACGAAAGTACGAGGAATTGCTTAAAAAGGCAGACAAACCACTTCAAGATAAGACCAAATATAGCAAGCTGAGTGCTACTGTACATCTGTACAATTTGAAGTGTGTGGGTGGAGTTAGTAACACGATATTCTCGTGTTTCCTCGAGCTAATCAATCAGTTCCTACCTACAGATGATGGAGCTTTGCCAATTAATACATATGAGGCCAAACGGTTTCTAAGGGACATGGGACTCAGGTATGAGAAGATTCCGGCTTATCACAATGATTGTATGTTGTTCTAGAAGGGCAATAAGGACTTAGATTCATGTGTTAAATGTGAAAAATCTAAGTGGAAGGACAAAATTCATTTGGACAAGGATGGCCACCCCATATCGTTGAGTAAGAGGCGCCGGTCAAGGTTTTGCGGTGGTTTCCCATCATACCACTACTACGACTTTTTATGTCAGAGCATACTGCACCCTATATGAGGTGGCATGCAGAAGGCCGCACTAAGGACGACGTATTAAGGCACCCAGCCGACGGCGAAGCATGGAAGTCATTCGACAATTTATATCCGGAGTTTTCAGCGGACAGTAGGAACGTAAGACTTGGCCTAACCTCAGATGGATTTAATTCTTTTGGGAACATGAGCACATCACACAGTACTTGACCTGTAATGCTTGTACTGTACAACCTGCCTCCTTGAATGTGCATGAAACAAGCGTCTTTCATATTATCCCCGATTATTCCAGGCCCAAGTTCACTTGGAATGGATATAGATGTCTACATGCAACCATTAATTGAGGAATTACAGCAACTATGGAGTGTGGGGGTACGAACATTTGATGTCTCCCTGAAAAAGAATTTCATGCTCAGAGCGCAGCTGATGTGGACAATTAATGACTTCCCTGCATACGCGGACTTGTCTGGGTGGCCTACAAGGGGTGGAAAGGCATGCCTTTGCTGTATGCATGCAACAAGGTCTAGACGGTTAAAACACGGTAATAAGTTTTGCTTTATGGGGCATAGGTGATACTTGCCCATGGATCATTCGTGGAGGCAGAATAAAAGGACATTTAACGGTAACCAAGAACTAGAATGTGCCCCCGATGTGCCAGATGGAGATGAAATCCTAAAATAGTTAGAAGGGATGGTATTTTGGGATGAGAGCCCCGGTAAGTCAATTAACATTGATAATTCACATGCAAAGAGGAAGATGACTGATAATGTATTGTCGAAGAAGAAAAGTATTTTCTTTCGGTTGCTGTACTGGAAGAATAATTTATTGTGGCACAACCTTGATGTGATACACATAGAAAAAAATGTGATGGATAATATAATTGGCACAATACTCGACATTAAGGGGAAATCAAAGGAAAACCTTCAAGCTCGTAAAGACTTGCAAGAAATGGGTTTGAGACATACACTTCATCCTTTCACGGGTGATGATGGGAGAATCTATATGCCTCATGCTTGCCATACGATATCGAAAAAGGATAAAACTAGTTTCCTAAAAGTACTTCGAAATAGAAGGGTGCTAGACGGATATTGTTCAAACATTTCCCAATATGTAAAACTTAAGGATCGGACAATATCAGGTTTGAAGAGTCATTACAGTCATGTATTGATGCAACAGCTTTTCTCGATTGCATTGCGTGGATCACTGCCCGACAATGTGGTTAAACCTTTGGTTGAGATGTCTGCATTCTTTAGGAGCATATGTTCAACGGCGTTGACCTAAGAGGATATGGCCCGACTTGAAGCTGGCATCTATATCACTCTGTGCAAGACGGAACAGATATTCCCCCCCCCCCCCAAGTTTTTTCACCAGCATGGTTCATGTTGTGGTGCATCTTGTCGATGAATGCCGACTCGGTGGACCGATACAGTATAGGTGGATGTATCTGGCAGAGAGGTAAAATTTTTCGTAAAAAATTATAACTAAAATTTTGTTGCCCTTTATTTATTTAAAAATAATTATTAGATGTAATGATTGACTAGTTTTGATATATAGGAGCCTGGGGGGTTCAAATCTACTATGCGCAATAAAGCAGCTCCTAAGGGCTTCATTGCGGAGGGCTACATAGCAACCGAGTTGGTGACGTTCTGTTCGATGTATTTAGAAAACGCACCGACATTTCACAATAGGCCACAACGAAACCCGGATAGGCTTGAAGGGGCGGGAACCTGAGTCGTCATCGACCGACTCACGTTGACACAGATTCAACGTTACATTATGTTTAACTCAGATGAGTTCCTCCAGTTGCGGACGTGAGTATTGTGTAATCAAGCTATGCATGTTCATATCCTGCAACACCGTTAGTTGTAAATTATAATTAATTGATTTTATTTCAAAATGTAGGATGCACAAGGATTCAATAAGGCAAACTACAAACAGGGGGCGAACGACGGACGATCAGTTGAAAACCCAACATTTTGAGCAATTTTGCGATTGGTATCGTGACTACGTAAGACTAATGTCATGCACACCTTGTAAATTGCAAAATATTTCCTCATCGCACTAACAACACTTCACCATTGTATATGACTTGCAGGTCGATTGTTCGGACGATCGACGCAGGAAGGATATGTGTGACAAACTAGTAATGCATTGTAGAGAGCCGATGGTCTCAGCAGTCCAATATAACAGATATGTGGTCAACGGCAAGTTCTTTCGCACTGTCGCACATGATGTGAGAAAGAGGTCTCAGAATAGTGGCATGTGCGTACCGACTGTTGATGGCGAAACATACTACGGGAAGGTAACTCAAATACTTGAGGTGGAGTATTACAATAGGACGCAGTATGTTATGTTCAAGTGTGATTGGGCTGACAACACAAGGGACAGGGGATACAAGGTGGATGAGTATGGCCTAACACTTGTCAACTTCAAAAACCTTGTCCATAGGAGGGAGCTGATTAGTGATGAGTCATATGTACTAGTTTCCCAAGTGGAACAAGTTTTTTACACCGAAGATGAAAGGAACCCAAATTGGGCTTGCACGGTGAGGACTAAACCTAGAAATGGATACAACGTTGTTCAGGGTTAAGCGCCTCATAATGATCATGTCAACTATCACAAGAGTGAGCCATTCATTTTAAACAATAATCACCTAAACAATCCGCATGATGACATCCAATATGCCTGACCTGGCTTCGCACCAATTAAATATTGTCCATTGATTGGTTTGTTGTTATTTATTTGTACATTTATTGTCAATTTTTCTTTATATAAGCGGTGAATATTTCTTACACTATACACATAACTAATTGGGTGTGCTGTATTTCGCAAGTAGATATGAGTACTCAAGGGAAGACAAGAGAACGGAGGATACAATCTTGTGGTTCGAGATTGCATCATGCCCTTACTGACAGTGAGTCGCAGGAAGCTGCTATGCTTCTGAGGTAGCAATCAGGGTATCGACCCATACTTCCACAGCATGTGGAAGGGAGTACACCTGCGAGAGACAATTATGTCTTTAACATTCCTGGCTCTTCAATCGATCTAGGCCCGAATTTCCCTGACCCATCCTGTCTGACAGGCCTTACCCAGTTAGGGTATCGATATGAGCCTACTCCTCGCGACTCGGACCAATCCCCGCCACCCACATTGACCCAGCTGGGTATATTGCCGCATGGCTATTTTGATTGGCCGCCACATAACAGCGCACATGTGGATGATAGTGAGACACAAGCCACCGATGACCCTGCATGGCCAGTATTGGCTATTGACTAGGTTTGCACAATAGGTATATATGTATACTATTCTGAACAATAAATATGTACATATTTACGCATGATGGTACATGTAGTTAATTAGTACATAAATTCAAATAATATATGTTTCATCATTTGTGTTAATACTTCATCATTGCAGATAGCCAGAATAACTTTGAAGTGTTGACCGTAAATGACTTGCACAAGTTGTGGGACATTCCTGATGGGAAAAGGATCATCATGGAATATAATGGCGCATGGCAGCCCGTAGGACTAAGCGGCTCAAAATTTAGACGGATGATGGGCAAGACTTGCAAGAGCGGGTCCTTTATCAGGCTATCCAACGACTGGAATGAGGTACCAGAAAATAGGAAGAAGGATTTATTTGAGTCATTGATGGTAAGTGTAGATTAGATGTTCTTAATTTATGATATGTAGCATTTGTATATTAAATTTTGTAAAACAACCAGCGCTTTGATACCCTAGTTTTTAACTGATGCATAATCACTTCTATATTATGCATGGGTCGGATATGACAAAAATAAAAAAAGACGTGTTCAGAGACATGGGCGAAAAGCTGAAGCTTTTGAGGCACAAATTAAGGAAAAAGCTCATGATTCAGAGGGGCGATACTCCTGCGACAGTGGCGGCAAGGATGGGCCAGCCAATTGCAAAGTACAACCCGCAGATGTGGAAAAATTGTTGGTGAAATGGTGTGATCCCGCTTATCAAGTAGGTCACTTCAAACTATTTGTGTTTTGTTAATACACCATTGTTCGATGGCTTAGTTATTAATAACGTCTACATGTTGTGTTCGTAGGATTATTGTGTGCACATGAAAGACATACGAGCACGGAATCAAACACCACACTACCCCGGCTTGAAGAGCTACGCAAGGGTGGCACATGAAGACGTACTACTCTAATTTATCATAACTATATGTATATGTCATATATTGCGTAGTATATATACGAATGTTTCATTGATGGTTTGAACTTATTGCAAGTAATTACTTTGGGCAAGGCTCCTACGCGAGTGAAGAATTACATCAAGACCCATAGAAAGAAAGATGGTAGCTACCCAAATCCGGTGGTCGCAGAGAGAATTGTAAGTGCCTTACACCTTGTCATGAATTTTTATTTATTTATTAACTTATTGAGTCTTAACAATTATATATATAACAATGATCATGTACATGCACGAATGGAGGAGTTATTGGAAACTGACCCTGCGGAACTGGTAAATGGGCCCTAGGGGACGATTAGGTGGACACCGAATGACGCTTATGCCCAAGCCGCACGGCAATAAGCCTGAGTATGCGGGTCGTGTTCAGGGGTCAGTAAGAATATTCTGCCTACACGTGGCACCATCCACTCATACTATACACTGTCCCAAGCACGGTCGCAGAACCCTAACGGGACAATGGTCTCCCGTGCTGAACTTGAAAAAGCCATTGAAGCTGAGAGGGAGAAGCACAAGGAGCAAATGGGTGTGAGGCTGGCACAGTAGAGGGAGGAGATTACTGCGACGGCGACCGCGCAGGTGACTCAGCAGATGGCTTCTTAGATGGCGGCGTATGAGGCCCAGTTTCGCAGCCTTGAGGGGTCGAGATGTATGAGCTCCGAGCCGGAGGTGACAACTATCAGGACTCCGCAAAATGCGGAGTCCCCAGCCTGAGTGATTGTTAGATCCTCAGTTGATAGCCGATCAAGTAACACTATATTCTTATTGTTTCTATTTTAGTAACGTGATTATCTTACGAGATGACTATCATTTTAATGGCTAGTAATTTTGTTCGGTAAATAAACTTTGTTCGTATCTTTATATGACACATGCATGTATATAACACAATTGCAACGTAATATGTGTAGATGACGTAAGAGTAGAAGTTGAGGACGATGATCACAATGAAATCCAACACCAGACGCTGGCTGGACAGAAGTCTCGTTTGTCAAGACATTATACTCGTCGTTCAGCAACCCCATGAGTATATATATAATCGAGTAGCTTATATATATACTTAACTCAAAATAATCTACTTTGTTGTTCTTGGTTGGTTTGGTTGTGGTTGGAGCTTTGCATATTTAATCTTACCATATTTGTTGAAGCCGCCTCATTGAATAAATGTATGTGTAGATGTATATGTGTTTGTGTATAGGTTGTGCAAATATATATGTTGAGGTTGTTTATGTGACAATCATTCAATTTTTTCTCATTTACTTGGACGTTGCTGATCCCTTAGGACTTGATAAGATTCTATTACAAGTGTCAATTTACTGATTGATTGTTTGTTTTATCATTTGCAGTAAGTGCGGAGAAGTCGGGAGATAATGATCATGATGATGTTCACTCAGATTTCGTCAGACTAGTATTTGTTTGATAGTTTTTTGTGTATAATTTAAGGCTTAAGTTTTTTGTATTCGTGTATAACGTAAGTTGTATTGTATTTTACTATTTTCTACGTTATTGTGTATATATTTAGAGTTGGATTATTTATATATATATAGTTGAATTACTATATTTAGATTGATGTTGGATTGATAGATTATTTATATATAGATTATTGGAATATTGGATTTTGGATTAGTTGGATTATATAATGTAAATCGTATATCAGGTGCCGACCGGAGAAAATGAGAAAAAAAAAAAAATTCCTGCCACAAATGGTGACGTGTCAATTATGACACGTTACCAAATGGTAACATGTCATTATTCACACGTTACCATTTGGTAACGTTTGAATAATTAACACGTTACAAAAAAATGACAAGTTACTAAATGGTAACGTGTCAGAATATGACACGTTACTAAATTTCAAGTAGTTACGACCAATTTTTTAACCTGTCAAACATGTTACCATAGACACGTTACTAAATTTTAGTAACGTGTTAACACCATATACACATTACTAACGGTTCGTGGCCAAAAAAATATATTCTTGT
>NC_081543.1:17190254-17207090 GCF_901000735.1 Corylus avellana | reverse complement strand
TAACTCAAAATAATCTACTTTGTTGTTCTTGGTTGGTTTGGTTCTGGTTGGAGCTTTGCATATTTAATCTTACCATATTTGTTGAAGCCGCCTCATTGAATAAATATATATGTAGATGTATATGTGTTTGTGCATAGGTCATGCAAATATATATGTTGAGGTTGTTTATGTGACAATCATTTAATTTTATTCTCATTTACTTGGACGTTGCTCATCTCTTAGGACTTGATAAGATTCTATCACAAGTGTCAATTTGCTGATTGATTGTTTGTTTTATCATTTGCAGTTAGTACGGAGAAGTCGGGAGATAATGATCATGATGATGTTCACTCGGATTTCGTCGGAGTAGTGTTTGTTTGATAGTTTTTTTTTGTGTATAATTTAAGGCTTAAGTTTTTTGTATTCGTGTACAACGTAAGTTGTATTGTATTTTACTATTTCCTACGTTGATGTGTATATATTTAGAGTTGAATTATTTATATATATAGTTGAATTATTTATATATATAGTTGAATTACTATATTTAGATTGATGTTGAATTGGTAGATTATTGAATTATTAGATTTTGGATTAGTTGGATTATATAATGTAACTCGTATATCAGGTGCCGACCAGAGAGAATTCTAGTATCATGATCGGAGAAAATGAGAAAAAAAAAAAAATTTCCTGCCAATTTTAGTAATGTGTCAATTATGACACGTTACCAAATGGTAGCGTGTCAATAATTGACACGTTACAATCCCTTTGTAACGTGTCAACTATTGACACATTAGTAAACTTGAAATAGTTACGACCAATTTTTTAACCCATGACACACGTTACTATAGACACGTTACTAAACTTTAGTAATGTGTTAACACCATATGCACGTTACTAACGGTCCGTGACCAAAAAAATATATTCTTGTAGTGGTTATCCACAATTTCCTCACTCTCAAGTGTGGTGGTGACTTGGGCATGCTCATGATAAGAATTTTTGGAATCATCCTAATCAATCATGCAGTGCCTTTCAGCCATTAGCTGACTTTGAAGCTCTTCTTCCTCTATTCTGTTGAATTTAGCAACTAGATGATTAATCTGTCCTTCCAACCTTGACATAGCTTGATGAGTGAAGTTTTTAAGTTCTTGTATGTCTCTGCAATTGGTCATGGCGGAGTTTGTCAGCTCTTGTAGGAGAAGCATGTTGTACAGAAAAATTATTAAAATTATTAAACGGAAAATCCATATGTCCACCCTCACTCTTTAGCATGCAAATATCCCACATAACACATTAACCATTTTTTTTATTTTTTATTTTTGTTTTGTATTTTTAAATAAAATAAACTAAAAAAAAAAATGACTAACTACCTAAACAAATAAAACTAAAATTTAAAAACTCACAAAAATGATCAAAAATAAATTTTTGGCAAAGATCTACGAAACTGCTGCAACTGCTGCCTTTGTTGTGAGTGCGCTCGATCGCGCTGATGTGTGCTCGATCACACTTGAGTAAAGATGCGGCAGTTAACAAGTGTAGGTACGCTTGAGCTTGCTGTCTTGGCCCCGAGTGCGCTCAATCATAGCAGGGCTGCAACCGATCACACTAGCAAGGGTGTGCGAAAGGTGCTGCGGCAGAATTGTAAAACAAGCCAAACAAAAAAAACAAAACAAAACAAAACAAAAACAAAACAAAACAAAAAAACAACAAGAAAAATCTTCTTTTTTTTTATTAGTAACATGAATAAAACAAAATAAATTGCAAAAAAATAAAATCCTAATTATAACTAGTAGTAGAATAAAACAAATTTAGAAATAAATTGGTTTCAAAAATTAAACAATTCCCCGACAACGGCGCCAAAAACTTGTTGTGCAAATTTTAATACTCGCAAGTGCACGAATCGTTTGCAATATAATGTTTTGCAAGTGCGAGGTCGAACTCACAGGGAATTGTGTTTTTGAAAGATCAATTTATATCTAAACTAATTAAATCTTAACCTAGTTCCAAAAGGGTTTTGAATTTTGAAAATTAAAGGATAAACATAAACTAAATAAAATAAAATAAAAAATAAAGATACTAAGGTTTGGGAATTCACACTCACTGAATCATAACAACATACTTCATGTTCATTAATATTAATCCGAAGTTCTCACAAATTAAATCTTATGTATGTTTTACTATACTTCAAAAGATTAATCAAAATCATCTCATGTATCCATTTATTGCACAAATCACAAAAGGAATCCAAATTTAATGGAAATACCAGATGTATTCGAAGAACAAATCACAAGGGGTATCCAATTTTTAAGCAAATAAAACCAAGCAATCAATTATATGAAGTTATCTTAAATCATCAAGTGTATCCTTGAATCACAACAAGATATCCAAGAATTATTTAACATATTGAAAAGAAATAAAACAATTGAAATTGAGCTTAATAAAATCGGAATAATAAAAACTTACATAAAAGTAACGTCGTTCTTCAATGGTGTGGCTTCATCCCCAACCTTAGTTGGGAATTTAACTCCACATAAATAAAACTAAAATTTAAACCTAAACTAAACTAAAGAGAAAAACTGTAGAATTTTGCTATCTAGAATTGTGTATCTTTTCTTGAATGCAAAGATGTCTATTTATAGGCTTAGGGAAGTCCTAGAAGCCCTAGTAAACCTAGATAATTCGAAGGTCTGTCTCCCAATCAAAATAGAAGTCTGAAATCGGAATAGGATTCGTCCAGATTTGTGTCCTTTTATTGCGATGCGATGCGATTTTGGCATAGTAACCGTCCGAATTTGAAAAATCCTATTTCACAACAACTTGTAGTATTTTTACTCCAATTAGAGAAATTTCACTTTAATCATTTCCTTGATTGGGTTAAACTTAACCACATCATCTAGGTCTTCTCAAAGTATGATTTCTTCCAAAATTTTGCATTTTTCCCTTTAAAGTTGTAGTTTTTCTTCAACAACCTACAAAATACTAAAAACACAAAACTAACACAAAATATTAAATAATGACACAGCTAAAGGATTAACTAATGTAAATAAAGGGGTTCAAGTATGTAATATTTGGCACTCATCACTAAGTGACCTTATTTAGTTGATACTTTTTTTTATTATTCTTAAATGGATTCTAATTTGGGTTTGGGTTGGTTTGATTTTTTTTTTTTAGTTTTGTTGATTTGATGCATTGAGATTGCCAAGGCATTGGATGAGATTTCACTGCCTTTGGTGAAAGCATTTTTCATTAATTGGTTTTGTTTAGTTGAGATTTGCTTAGTCTAACTACCATTCCTTATGTTAATTAGTCCATTTGCTTTGGAGAAATTTATTTGATAATATAAAAAAGTTGTGTTGGATCAATATAAAAAAGCTTCAATAAGCTATTTATCCCCCCCCCCCAAAAAAAAAAAAAATGGGCCCCCAAAACAACTAATTTCTAATAAGCTATTTTAGCTCAACAAAAAGTATTTTGGCCCCAAAAAAATTAGTTTTAATAAGCTATTTTTCCCCAACAAAAAGTATTTTGGCCCTCAAAATTACTAATTTTTGGCTCAATTAGTAAACAATAATTAACCAATAAAAATCACTCGAAAACTACTCTAACCGGACCGTTATAACCGAAAACCGGTATAACCGATATTTCCGGAACAAATACATATCGGTTGATAATTGGGTAAAAACCCATTTAACTGATTCTTATTGGTTGTTAACCAAAAACCGGTCTAACCGGACCGTTATGACCGATACCCACCCATAAGTTTCACACATAAAAAAATATAAAAAATAAAAAATAAAAAATAAAAAGAAAAAACAAGCTTGTTTTCACAATTCTTTGAGCTTTTCTTTTTCTTCTTTCTTTATGGATCCTATTTTTCAAATTTTTTACTCTTTTGATAACAAGTTGGATGCTATTTTAGCTTTTATGTTGAAGAAGAACGGTTGCGTGATAGAAAAGGCTCAACATCCCACCTTGGTCCTGTTTAATGCTGCACATTATCATGCGTAATTCTTTGGAAGGCCACCAACGCTTTTTTCTTTAAATATTTTGCTGAATCGCCAGTTTATCCTCTGAAGAAATTTCAAGGAGGTTTCGAATGCAACATTCTTTGTTTGATCATATTCAAATGGCGATCAAAATTTACGAACCATATTTCGTTCAAGGAAGAGACGTTGCTAGAAGGCTCGAGCATTCTTCCCTTTATAAGATGACCGGCACTTAGGATACTTGCTTATGGAGTATTAGGTGATTTTATGGATGAATATTTGAGGATTGCAAAAAACAAACACTGCAAGATGGTATTTGAAAAAAAAAAAAATTGAAATTAAAATAGTGATTTCAATTTATTCTGACAAGTACTTGAGGTCACCAAACAGCGATGACATTGCTAGATTGCTACAAGTGAACAATAGCTGTGGATTTTCAGGGATTTCGAATAGCATTGATTGCATACATTGAAAATAGAAGAATTGTCAAAGTGAATGGGCATGTATGTTTTTTGGTTATATTCGTGAACCAATTAATTTTGGAAGTCGTGGCGTCATACGGTCTTTGGATATGACATGTGTTTTTTAAGTCACTAGAACCTTTTTCTCTCATTACTATTAATTGAGTAGTTGACCAGAGGAGCAGGCTCTTTAGCAAGCTCGGTAAATAGAGAAGAATGTTCTAGGACATTGATATCATTAAGTAGTTTTGGTAACTTAAAAAACGCATGTCATATCCAAAGATTGTATAACGCCACGACTTCCAAAATTAATTGGTTCACGAATATGACCAGAAAACATACATGCCTACTCACTTGGACAATTCTTCTATTTCCAATGTATGCAATTAATGCTACCCAAAATCCCTGGAAATCCATACCTTTCGTTCACTTCTAGCAATCTAGCAATATCATTGTTGTTTGGTGACCTCAAGTACTTGTTAGAATAAATTTTTTTTTTTGGACATGTCCACACAAGGGAAGGGGGAGGGGGGATTTGAACTAATGACCTCTGCTTCATGAGGCATGGTTCATAGCCGATTGAGATACCCATTGGGGACACTTGTTAGAATAAATTGAAATCATTGTTTTAACAAATTTTTTCAAACATTGTGTTGAAGTGTTTGTTTTTTATAATCCTCAATTATTCATCTATAAAATCACCTGATACTCCATAAGCAAGCATCCTAAGTGTCGCGATCATCTTCTCAAGGGAAGAATACCTGATCCTTCCAGCAACATCTCTTCCTTGGACGAAATATAGTTAGTGAATTTCTATCGCCATTTGAATACGATACAGAGAACGTTGCATTTGAAACCTCCTTCAAAAAATTTTGAGAGGATAAACTGGCGATTTAGAAAAATATTTAAAGAAAAATGTGTTGGTGCCCTTCCAAAGAATTACGCATGATGAATATGCAGTGCTGAACAGGCCAAGGCGGGATGTTGAGCCTCTTCCATCACGCAACCGTTCTTCTTCCACAAAAAAAGCTAAAATTACATCCTAACTTGTTATCAAAAGAGTAAAAAATTTTGAAAAATAGGATTCATAAAGAAAGTTGAAAAAGAAAAGCTCAAGGAATTGTGAAAGCAAGCTTGTGTTTTTTTATGTGTGAAACTTCACAATAAGTTGGCCTACTTATACCTAAATTAATCAAATGAATATTCTTATAATATCCCTAAGAATATTCTATTACAATTATCAAAAAAAAAAATTATTATAATATAACTAAGAATATCATCAGAATATTCTGTTACAATTCTAGCTAAATTAATCTCTAAAAATATTCTATTACAATTCTCAAAAAAGGAATATTATAATAATACACTTAAGAATATTATGAAAATATTTTGTTATAATTTTAAAAAAGAAATATTCTCACAATATACATAATGATATTATGAGAATATTCCATTAAAATTTTCAATAAAAAGATATTCACATAAATATGATTGACATTATTATGAGAATATTCTATTAATTAATACTTAATGTTGACAAATAAGACCGTTGAAAAATATAATCCTTATAAATACAATCGTTTCAAAATATTACGGTAGAAAAATGATGACCGTTGAAAAATCATTGCATTAGAAAAATGACGGTTGAAAAAAAAATAATAAATAAAGAAAAAAAGTACGATTCTCACAAAAAAAAATAATAAAAAAGACAATTTAAATAATATAAAAATATATATTTTATCCAATGTATTATTAGTTATAAATGGTGCTTGCAAAACTAATTAAATGTTATACGCAATATTTTTTTTATATATGCCACATTTCATTTAAAACTAATTAAATTGACTCTATATAAATTAATAGTTGATGTATTAAATTTGTAAGAAAGTATATAGAAATATATAAAAAATTTATTGTACCTCCCATTTCTCTTCACGAAATTAGAAAAAAACTGAATTTTGTTCGGTCATTTCTGCATAAAAATATTCGTTCTTGCAGACTGATTATTGGGCATTTGTATATACAATCGTCTTCTTCAGCTCCATTTGCCACAGAACTGCTCTCTCTCTCTCTCTCTCTCTCTCTCTCTCTCAGAATAACAAATTCACAAGCTAATTAAAACTGCTCTCTCTCTCTCTCAGAATAACAAATTCACAAGCTAATTAAAACTGCTCTCTTTCTCTCAAGAACAAATTTCGCTTTTACTCTGGTCACTGAAGGTTTGTATAAATTTTGGGGTTTTCTTTCTAATTTTGGGGTTTTCTTTCCATTCCATCGTCTTCTTCGGTTTTTAATTCCACCCCAAATATTGGGGTTTCTTTCTTTTGTTGTAGTTATTGTTGTTGTTGTTGATTATAATGTAATGGTTGTGGTTTTGTTTCGATTGACTGGTGTGATTATGTTTTCAATGTATGATTTTGTCGTGTATGTGTTAATCCATAGCCGAAGATGTTAGGAGAGTCGGTGCAGAGGATTAGGCCTGAAGTGTTGTCATGGGCAAGATGTTAAAGTGCGGAGGATTAGGCCTGCAGTGTTGTCAGTCCCCCCCGAAAGAATCCCCAAAATGTCCTTCCTCGATGAATTTCAAGCCAGTAAGCTCCCGCTCTCTAATATTCGCATTGCACGATTGTACCAAAACCCTAATGCGAGATTTCGATGATGACATTTGCTATAATTGGGGGATTCATCCCCATATACTGGTATAGTGTTTTGGTTTTCTTTGGTTGTTTTATAACGTTTTTTGTTGAGTTTTGATTTTGAAGCATGTTCTGGTTTTCTGCTGTTTCTATACAGAAGTGCAAAGTGGCTTACTTCTTGTTTTGAAATGAATAGTAATACGTCAAAAAAAAAAACGAGATTTCGATGATGATTTTTTTTTTTTTTTTTTTAACGTTCTTTGTAAATTTGTAATGTTAAATGGAAAACACTCGCACATAGTTTGTATTAATCTACTATTAACATTTTTTTGTTTCCATGTTGAATGATATGGGTCTCAATCCGGTGCCGATCTACGCAGATTTGGACTCTCTGCCCGGCATTCTGCAAAAGAAATATGCCTTGTTGCGTGATCTAGATAAGAGTTTACAAGGTTGATAGCTTATGATTATATATTCACCTTATTAACTAAATATTAGAGTTTGCTTGTATTTTCTGAATTCTAATACTTTCGTGCTATTTTTCTTATGTATATGAATAGATATCCAAAGACAAAATGAACACCGCTGTGAACGAGAAATAGAGGAAATCAGGAGAGGAGTTAGGTCTGGAAATGTTACACCCAATACTTCATTTGTCAGATTCTCAGATGATGCACTTGATGAGCAAAAGCACAGCGTCAGGATTGCGGACGAAAAGGTGGCCTTGGCTGTTCAGGCATATGATTTGGTACATTTTGCATTTTATCTTTATTAACCAATCAGGGATTCTGGTGGTTATGCCATTCTGGGCTTTTTTGTTGTGGAATCTGTTGCTTCCAAGTCTTCTGTTTGTGTATTTGTGATTTCTCTTTCCGAGGAAATAAAATTACTTATTTAAAAAAAAAAAAAAAAAAAAAAAATCTCTTTCCTAGGAAATATGTTATTGGGCTAAATCATGGTTATGAAGAGGCTCCAATTTTTATATTCTACGTAATGACATTATGCATTTGTGTGCGCACGTGCGTGTCATAGAGATGAAACTATGTATGGTTTAATGTATATTTGCATTGAAATTGTATCTTTGTGATAATATTATATTTGTGTTACTTATGAGTGCTTGTTGGATCTCATAGAGCTTAGATGTAATGTCTGCCTTTCTTGCACTATATTTTCTATGCCCATGTTTTGAGCAAAATAATATATTCTGATAACATATTGCTTCATGTCATGAGTTAGACGTATTGGAACTGATTGTGGCTTGTAAGAATTTATTTGACATATGTTCATATCAATGTTTAAGATAGTAGTATCTACCTATTATAAGTGGTATCTTGGGTGATTTTTTGCTTGCCCTTTACTGCACAATAACATAAATGCGATACAGGATTTAAATGATATTTACTGCACAATAACATAAATGCAATATGTGGTTTAAATGATATTTTCATCAAATAATAGCAATTTATTCTTCCGCTTAGTTACTTTATTTTCTTCTCTTCCTGTTTTTTATCAGTTGTATGTGTGTTAGTAACAAACAAGCAATGAATTAAGCTGTCAACGCCAGAAAGCCGTTGCACTTCAGTAACATGCAGTAGTTTGATTGCTGGTTACAGGCACATAAAATGTCACTTTTTTGCTTGGAAATTGAGATTTATTTCAGCATTCTCTTTAATATTTAACTTAGTGAAAGAAAGATCATCTGCTTTCTTCAGTGTTCGGTAAATATTAGAAGAAAACACTTGAAGCCTTAAAGTTTGGACCTTTCTGATTGATTTATTAGCCACTTGAACTAGATCCAGGAAATGATAGCCACCCATAGGATAGGTAACGCTGCCTGAATAAATTAGCTTTTAGTTGCTAATGGGGCAGTGACAGGAGTTTCTAATTCATTATTGATTTTGTGGCCTCACTTACGAGGTTAAAACTTGCATGTCTTAATTTTAGGTGATTCTTATTATTGCACCAACTGTGAGGAATATAATCTTTCCGAATTTTTGAAGGAATTAGGTTCGGTTTCTATGATTGATATACTTTGCTGATTGTGTTTATTCATAAAAATGATTCAGGTAGATACACACATTCAGCAACTTGATCAATATTTGAAAAAATTTGATGAAGATCTTCGACGCGGTACGTACTAATTTTCCATTTCTCCTGATTTAATAACATGTATAAACTTTTATACGCTTTCACAAGTTTAATGGTCTGTGAATACTTAAAGCATTTCCACATTTGCTAGGAAAGTTTTCTTACACAATATTTGTGACAGAGAGAGAGGCTGCTGCTGCAAGTGCAGTGCCTGCTCCAAGTCTTGATGGTAGCACAAAAGTTGGAAGAGGGAGTGAAGGTGGCAGAGGAGGGCGTAAGAAGTATATATCTTGCCCATATGCTCTTTTATAGCTAGTTCACTTTCCTAGTAGATTACTTCACATCTGCATATATTTTTAGCTTAGGCTTTTGACCCTGATTTATGTTTTCTTCTCCTAGAAGCACTTTGTTGAATGTTTATTGAAGTAATTTATGTTTTAGTGGCTTTCTCCTAAATTACTTCATATATATGACATGAAGAGGAATGGGATCCACTATTTGATTCTTTTCCTCCCAAATATAATTGAATACCAAAATATTTTAAAAGGATGGAGCGTATTTCCTCCAACAATAAAAAGACAACAAGAAGGGAGGAGAATGTTAGGACCATGCAATAATACAAGAATAAGAGCTGAGTGGGAAGAGTAGCCTTTTTGCAGCCCTTTCCATTGATTTTCAAACAGTAATAGCTTCTCTACATCATATTTGAGTATGTGTGGGGGCATATATATTCAACCTACTCACCAGAAGACATACTCAATGATTAAAAATAACCTATTTCTGTCAGAACACGCCAAGCAACAGCAGCAGCGGCCGCAGCGGCAACTACAGCATCAAATCCTACTGGTATGGATTTAGATCTACCAGTGGATCCAAATGAACCCACATACTGTTTCTGTAATCAAGTCAGCTATGGGGAGATGGTTGCTTGCGATAATCCCGATGTATGTAATCCCTTCTCTCTCTCTCTCTCTATATGTATATATTAGTCTCAATTTCTTATCTGATGAAAGCGCGTGCCTTTTTCAACAGTGCAAAATAGAATGGTTCCATTTTGGTTGTGTTGGTCTAAAAGAACAACCAAAAGGAAAATGGTATTGTTCGGATTGTGCTACAGTGAAAAGTCGTCGTAAAGGTAGATGAAGCTGGAAAGCTGTTCAGGGCCCTCTGTATTTCAGATTTGTACGGCTGTATTGTGAAATATAATTTTAGTGGATCTATTATGTAGATTTAACTTCATTTTTAATTTGTCTCTGCAATTGTTAAAATTTTACTTTCAGATTTAGTTAGATGTATCTTTTTCGTTTACTGGGAGAACTTATGTGTGAGGACGAGGTAGAGGCTTTTTTGTGTTCATTTTACAAACTTACTTAATCCTTTAAACTACCGCTCCTTTTTGGATATCCAAAAAGAAAACAGAGAGGGTATCTAAAATTGTCTGTATCAATGCTTGTCTTAAATTTGATCTCATTCAGTATTAAATTATTTTAGAAATGCTGTGTTTCCAATTTTGATGCAAAATCCAAATGGCCTAAATTTGATCTCATCACCAGCATATCGATATCAAGCAGTCAAGTTAAGGTAGAAAAAAAGAACCTGTGTCAATATAAATTATACTCCGCAATAATATGTACCCTAAGTAATTTATAGTGGTCTAGAAAAAATAGCAAATTGCATACACCGTAAATTCAATCAGCAAAAGGAAAATTAGACACAGGTTCTAATTTGAGGAAAATCAGAGAAAAGTTAGACAGAGGAAAATTAGACTAAATTAGACAAGAAAAACACGAAAAATCAGAAAAATTTTATTTCCAGGAAAGAAGATTTTGTAAAGGTAAAAAGAAAAGCACCGATAAATCTGAGATCCAAAAGATAAACTTCCGTCTAGTCTAGTCAAAGAGTGTCGAGGAAAAAATAAAATAAAACCCAACTGTAGCAAAGAAAGAAAGTTGTCAAATCTCTCCAAGGTAGGATCACTTCATGTATCCATCCATGTTAAGTAAATCTATAACCCGTGCAAAGCATACTCTCTACAAAGATGGGTAATACTCCGGCTTTTCCTGCAGGCTGACCCTGAGGAATTGTAGCTAGCCTAATACAACAGCAAACTCAAAGAGAATGAAGAAGATCCAAAACTGATTTCCTATCGGGCATGCTAGGAATAGCTCCCTTCACTTGAACACAAAGAGAAGCAGCTGCGGCTGTAAAAAGTGGCAGAGAATTATGAAAACAAATAATTTTTTTTTTTTTTTTTTAAAAAAAAAAAAAGGGTCTAAAGGAACATATCCATGGATAAAATAGGGAAACAAGTTTCCATGCATACCAGCAAATTTCAAGGATTCCTTGCTGGACTTGCACCCCATAAGAGCCACAGCAAAAGCAGCAGTAAATGTATCTCCTGCTCCTGTAGTATCCAGGACCTTGGCTGCTGTTATGACAGGCTGTTTAATTGGTTCATCACCTTCTACAAATAGGGCAGACCCTTTGAGTCCGAGTTTCACAAGAACTTGCTTAACACCCTGAAAGAGGACATATTCAATAGAAGTGGTATCAATACTCAAACTAGAATTCTAGGCACCAACTCCAAACGGGTTCTGCATCCAATGTGCACTTATCCTAACACTTGGTTGCAATCAAAGTTGGTCAATTTCTAATAGTCCCGAATCTACCAAGATCTGAGCATAATTGAACCATTTTGCATGTTCCATTTATGATGAAAGAAGGAAACCTTAAAAAGATCCAAGCACAATACAAATAGTATTGATTTTTGAGATGGACAGTACATATTATAAGAGAAGAAGAAATACACATCCTATGAAAGAACAAATATCTCATGTACAATAAAGTAGTCAATTCCTTGGATTTTTTTTTTTTTTCGTAGTAAATTCCTTGGAATGGTTTGAACGCCTCCTAGGGGCACATTTGCACAAACCCATGAAAATTGAATGGCCCCAAATATACACTACATATACATACTCGATCTTACGCTTGAAAATAAGGCCACCAAAGAAAAGGAGATTTGTCAGAACTGACAGTGACAAAACAGTATTGGCATTGAAGGAATAGACCTGATGGTATTGAGATCCTTTGTTATTAAGCTGCCCAAATTTCAAAGAAGAGTTGTAGGACCTACTAGTCCTGGGAAAGTAGGTCATGCATCCTAAGTTGTTCAGAACAGGTGAGAACAGCAGCCCCCTCTCTTTGGCTGCCCAGATTTCTGTGAAAGTCAGAAATTCGGACAGCTTAATAACAGGAAATCTTCGTCCAAACCTACAAAAGTTCAGATAGTCTAATAACAAGGAATCTTCGTCCATACCTAATGCCAACATTCAAGAAGTATCCAAAGTGGCTGCTATTCTCCACTAGCCCCATTGATAATAATAATGTCAAGTTTTGTGTTTGTGTGTATGTGCACGCACAAGAACATGAATGTGTGTGCAAAAATAAATGTAAATAACACAGCGGATCAATCAAATTTCTGAAACATGTCCAAATATGCTGCAATTTGTTTACCTTTTTTTCTTTTTTTCTTTTTTTTCTTTATATGAATTTCCAGGTCATAAAGATGACATTGACAATGGATAAGAACAAAGTCTTAGTGATGATAATCGTTTTGGGTGTACGAAAACTCACCATTTTATGGCATTTTAGGACAGCTTGAGTAATCTGTTCAAAACTTTCAGTTGCAATTCCAGTCAGACGACTAAGTTCACTTTCATTTGGGCTAAAAATATCAATAAAATGGAACAATTCTGGCGGGAACGGTGCATCCATTCCCCCAGCATCCATGATGACTGGAACACCAGCACTCCTTGCAGCCTGAACAAAGAATGTTGTATCAGATCATGCAATAAAGAATTAGAGGCAAAACAGGAAGCAACTTAAAGTGGGAAAAAAAAAAAAAAAAAAAAACGACCTAGAGATAAATTTAACAAAAAGGATATAAATATCTAATGAAAAATGTAGAAAAAAGGAAAAATTGAACTGCCAGAGAATTAGCTGAAATAGAAGCAGTTCAGAAGAACCAAGATGCAGACCTGGAAAGTTAGAGAAGTCTTTTTCTTTTTCTTTTTTTTGTTTTGGGGGGCGGGGGAGAGGGTTGAGGGTGGCCAGGGGAATGATGATAAAATCAAGCACATAAGGTAAGCAGCAGCTCACATCAGAGGTTCATGAGAATCCATATTTCCACAATCATACTAAAGGAATTCCGCGTATAAGCATATGCTGCACACATAAATGGATTATAAACTACATCATTAGTTTCAAAGTTCAAAAGATCCACTTGTCGGTTAGGATAGAATATGCAAATACATATATTATCTTGCAATCAATTTGTAAAAAACTTAGAATTAGGGATGCTCAGCAGGTCATTACCATTGGGTACCCCATGGTACTGACCAAACCGACTAGTTTTGGTCAGTTTCAAATGATTCTCACCAATTAGTCAGTACAAGTGAAGGGCTACTGACCACCATTGTGTTGGTAGTAACCCTAAGGGGTGTTGGTGGAATCGACTTTACCAACCAAATGACTTTTACATACATATATTAGATATATACCGTGAAGAAGGTCTTCATGCTCAATTTATGAATCTTTTATAAGAAATGATGCAGAGTTGATATGAAAGTGTAGTGGAGGAACATGGTTTGCCACCATTCTGGAGATCCTAGAAGATCCTAAAAGCTCATTCCAAGTTTTGGAATGTTAAGATCTAATCTCATCAAAGTGGTGGGCAATGGACACTGTTTTTTAACTACTTCTCTCTCTCTCAAACCGACTGAATGTTGGGGTTAGTGTGGTTCGCAGACTGACCATGGTTCGTTCGACTCAATACTAAAATATGGCTACCAACAGCCGGCTCGGTAATTGTCAATAGGTTTGCATGGAAAAAGTTAGAGAAGAAGAGGAGGCTCGTATATTGTGTTACGTGGCCTACCTCAAACATATTATTATATAAGCTGAAATAATTATGACAAAGACTAAAATACCCTCAAACCCTAATACATTCTTCTAACACTCCCCCTCAAGCTGAAGCATATATATCATATAAACCTAGCTTGGAACAAATAAATTCTGACCGGTTACGACACAAAGATTTTGTAAACATATCAGCTAACTGGTCTCCAGACTTCACAAATGCTGTAGATATATCTCCATTGAGTATTTTGTCTCGGACATAATGACAATCGACCTCAATATGTTTAGTCCTCTCATGAAACACTGGGTTAGATGCAATATGTATAGCAGCCTGGTTATCACAAGATAACGGGATAGGAGTAGGAGATGAGAAACCAATCTCCTGTAGAAAGTGTTGTAACCATGTCAACTCAATAGCTGTATGAGCCATTGCCCTGTACTCTGCTTCAGCACTAGATCTTGCCACCACTGTCTGTTTCTTACTCTTCCAAGTTACAAGATTACCGCCAAAGAATGTGCAATATCCTGTAGTAGACCGTCTATCTGAAGGAGAACCTGCTCAATCTGCATCAGTAAAACCTTCGACCCTAAGATGTCCATTCGGTCTATACAATATCCCTAGACCAGGTTGTCTCTTCAAATACCGAATAATGCGAGTAATAGCTTCCCAATGTGAAACCCAAGGAGCCTCTAAGAACTGACTCACAACACTAACTGCATATGAAATATTCGGCCTGGTGATAGTAAGATAGTTCAACTTCCCAACTAGACGATGATACTTGCCAGGATCTTCAAATAATTCACCTTCACCCTTCAGTAATTTCTTATTTGGATCCATTAGAACATCAACAGGTTGAGAGTCCAAAAGACCTATTTCTTCTAATAAATCAAGTGCATACTTTCTCTGAGATAAGTTGATACCTGTTTGAGATCTAGCAACTTCAATACCTAGAAAATATCGAAGTTTGCCCAAATCCTTTGTATGAAATTGTTCTTGGAGAAATTGCTTTAATCGGGCAATGCCTCCTGAATCATCTCTAGTAATAACGATATCATCTACAGGTTGAGAGTCCAAAAGACCTATTTCTTCTAATAAATCAAGTGCATACTTTCTCTGAGATAAGTTGATACCTGTTTGAGATCTAGCAACTTCAATACCTAGAAAATATCGAAGTTTGCCCAAATCCTTTGTATGAAATTGTTCTTGGAGAAATTGCTTTAATCGGGCAATGCCTCCTGAATCATCTCTAGTAATAACGATATCATCTACATATACCACAAGAAGGATATAGCCTGCACTAGTATGCAAGTGAAATACTGAAGGATCCATCTGACATCTCTGAAGACCAAACTTCAATACTGCTTCAGAGAACTTTCCAAACCATGCCCGCGGTGATTGCTTGAGACCATACAATGTCTTTCTTAATTTGCAAACATAGCCCTGAGACTCCCCCTGAGCAACAAACCCAGGTGGTTGCTCCATATAAACTTCCTCACACAAGTCGCCATGTAAGACGGCATTTTTGACATCCAATTGAAACAATGGCCAATCAAGATTAGTAGCCAAGGAAATAAGAACACAAACAGAAGAAATTTTAGCTACTGGAGAAAAAGTATCATTGTAATCAATACCATATGTCTGTGTATAACCCATAGCAACCAGCTGAGCTTTCAACCGTTCAACCGACCCATCAGGATGAAATTTAACTGTGTAGACCCATTTACAACCAACAGTCTTCTTATTAGGTGGTAAGGGAACCAGCTCCCACGTTCCATTATGATGCAAGGCCTTCATTTCCAATTCCATAGCTTGCCTCCAACCAGAGTCAGATAATACAGCTTGCACTGTCTTTGGAATGGAAATACTAGAGAGATGGGAAACAAAACAAGGACAATGAAGGAGATAAAGAACTAGTGGATACAAATTGACTGATAGGATGTTGGGTGGTGCAAGAACGTGTACCTTTCCATATTGCAATAGGCAAGTGGTCGAATGGAGGTGGGAGCACCAGATCTTTTGACGATAAGGATGATGGTGGCGGAGCACGAGCAGAGTGTCGGGGCCGACGTTGATAAACCTGGAGAGGAGCATGTGAGTGGGGAAGCAAGGGAAGGGGGACATGCAGCGGAAGAGACACAGCATCAAGTGCAAGGGAAGAGTCGCTCAAAGAAGGAATAGCAGGAAAATAGGGGAGAGACTCATCAAAGGTAACATCAGCGCACGTGAAGTAGCGTCGAAGGACCGGACTATAGCAACGGTAGCCCTTCTGGGTTATGGAATACCCAAGAAAGACACATTTAGTAGCACGAGGGTCAAGCTTATCAAAACCAGGGCCAAATTATGAACATAGCCAACACGCCCAAATACCTTCAGTGGCAAGGAGAACGGGGATGAAGAAGGATATAAAAGAGAATGATGAGAGGCCCCTTCTAAGATCGAGGAGGGCATCCTATTAACTAAATAACAAGCAGTGAGAACAGCCTCAGTCCAAAAATGTTTGGGAACATGCATATGAGACAAGAGACAACATGCGACATCTAATAAATGACGATTCTTATGTTGAGCCACACCATTTTGTTGTGGAGTGTGAGCACACAAGGTTTGATGGATAATGCATTTATCAGACAAATAAGAGGCAAAAGAATGAGACATATATTCTTTAGCATTATCTGAACGCAAAATACGAATTTTCTGAGCAAATTGAGTCTTAATCATATTGCGAAAGATTGGAAAATAGAAAATAACTCGGAACGATTTTTCATTGAAAATAA
>NC_081543.1:17160162-17190154 GCF_901000735.1 Corylus avellana | reverse complement strand
CCAAACGGGTTCTGCATCCAATGTGCACTTATCCTAACACTTGGTTGCAATCAAAGTTGGTCAATTTCTAATAGTCCCGAATCTACCAAGATCTGAGCATAATTGAACCATTTTGCATGTTCCATTTATGATGAAAGAAGGAAACCTTAAAAAGATCCAAGCACAATACAAATAGTATTGATTTTTGAGATGGACAGTACATATTATAAGAGAAGAAGAAATACACATCCTATGAAAGAACAAATATCTCATGTACAATAAAGTAGTCAATTCCTTGGATTTTTTTTTTTTTTCGTAGTAAATTCCTTGGAATGGTTTGAACGCCTCCTAGGGGCACATTTGCACAAACCCATGAAAATTGAATGGCCCCAAATATACACTACATATACATACTCGATCTTACGCTTGAAAATAAGGCCACCAAAGAAAAGGAGATTTGTCAGAACTGACAGTGACAAAACAGTATTGGCATTGAAGGAATAGACCTGATGGTATTGAGATCCTTTGTTATTAAGCTGCCCAAATTTCAAAGAAGAGTTGTAGGACCTACTAGTCCTGGGAAAGTAGGTCATGCATCCTAAGTTGTTCAGAACAGGTGAGAACAGCAGCCCCCTCTCTTTGGCTGCCCAGATTTCTGTGAAAGTCAGAAATTCGGACAGCTTAATAACAGGAAATCTTCGTCCAAACCTACAAAAGTTCAGATAGTCTAATAACAAGGAATCTTCGTCCATACCTAATGCCAACATTCAAGAAGTATCCAAAGTGGCTGCTATTCTCCACTAGCCCCATTGATAATAATAATGTCAAGTTTTGTGTTTGTGTGTATGTGCACGCACAAGAACATGAATGTGTGTGCAAAAATAAATGTAAATAACACAGCGGATCAATCAAATTTCTGAAACATGTCCAAATATGCTGCAATTTGTTTACCTTTTTTTCTTTTTTTCTTTTTTTTCTTTATATGAATTTCCAGGTCATAAAGATGACATTGACAATGGATAAGAACAAAGCTTTAGTGATGATAATCGTTTTGGGTGTACGAAAACTCACCATTTTATGGCATTTTAGGACAGCTTGAGTAATCTGTTCAAAACTTTCAGTTGCAATTCCAGTCAGACGACTAAGTTCACTTTCATTTGGGCTAAAAATATCAATAAAATGGAACAATTCTGGCGGGAACGGTGCATCCATTCCCCCAGCATCCATGATGACTGGAACACCAGCACTCCTTGCAGCCTGAACAAAGAATGTTGTATCAGATCATGCAATAAAGAATTAGAGGCAAAACAGGAAGCAACTTAAAGTGGGAAAAAAAAAAAAAAAAAAAAACGACCTAGAGATAAATTTAACAAAAAGGATATAAATATCTAATGAAAAATGTAGAAAAAAGGAAAAATTGAACTGCCAGAGAATTAGCTGAAATAGAAGCAGTTCAGAAGAACCAAGATGCAGACCTGGAAAGTTAGAGAAGTCTTTTTCTTTTTCTTTTTTTTGTTTTGGGGGGCGGGGGAGAGGGTTGAGGGTGGCCAGGGGAATGATGATAAAATCAAGCACATAAGGTAAGCAGCAGCTCACATCAGAGGTTCATGAGAATCCATATTTCCACAATCATACTAAAGGAATTCCGCGTATAAGCATATGCTGCACACATAAATGGATTATAAACTACATCATTAGTTTCAAAGTTCAAAAGATCCACTTGTCGGTTAGGATAGAATATGCAAATACATATATTATCTTGCAATCAATTTGTAAAAAACTTAGAATTAGGGATGCTCAGCAGGTCATTACCATTGGGTACCCCATGGTACTGACCAAACCGACTAGTTTTGGTCAGTTTCAAATGATTCTCACCAATTAGTCAGTACAAGTGAAGGGCTACTGACCACCATTGTGTTGGTAGTAACCCTAAGGGGTGTTGGTGGAATCGACTTTACCAACCAAATGACTTTTACATACATATATTAGATATATACCGTGAAGAAGGTCTTCATGCTCAATTTATGAATCTTTTATAAGAAATGATGCAGAGTTGATATGAAAGTGTAGTGGAGGAACATGGTTTGCCACCATTCTGGAGATCCTAGAAGATCCTAAAAGCTCATTCCAAGTTTTGGAATGTTAAGATCTAATCTCATCAAAGTGGTGGGCAATGGACACTGTTTTTTAACTACTTCTCTCTCTCTCAAACCGACTGAATGTTGGGGTTAGTGTGGTTCGCAGACTGACCATGGTTCGTTCGACTCAATACTAAAATATGGCTACCAACAGCCGGCTCGGTAATTGTCAATAGGTTTGCATGGAAAAAGTTAGAGAAGAAGAGGAGGCTCGTATATTGTGTTACGTGGCCTACCTCAAACATATTATTATATAAGCTGAAATAATTATGACAAAGACTAAAATACCCTCAAACCCTAATACATTCTTCTAACACTCCCCCTCAAGCTGGAGCATATATATCATATAAACCTAGCTTGGAACAAATAAATTCTGACCGGTTACGACACAAAGATTTTGTAAACATATCAGCTAACTGGTCTCCAGACTTCACAAATGCTGTAGATATATCTCCATTGAGTATTTTGTCTCGGACATAATGACAATCGACCTCAATATGTTTAGTCCTCTCATGAAACACTGGGTTAGATGCAATATGTATAGCAGCCTGGTTATCACAAGATAACGGGATAGGAGTAGGAGCTGAGAAACCAATCTCCTGTAGAAAGTGTTGTAACCATGTCAACTCAATAGCTGTATGAGCCATTGCCCTGTACTCTGCTTCAGCACTAGATCTTGCCACCACTGTCTGTTTCTTACTCTTCCAAGTTACAAGATTACCGCCAAAGAATGTGCAATATCCTGTAGTAGACCGTCTATCTGAAGGAGAACCTGCTCAATCTGCATCAGTAAAACCTTCGACCCTAAGATGTCCATTCGGTCTATACAATATCCCTAGACCAGGTTGTCTCTTCAAATACCGAATAATGCGAGTAATAGCTTCCCAATGTGAAACCCAAGGAGCCTCTAAGAACTGACTCACAACACTAACTGCATATGAAATATTCGGCCTGGTGATAGTAAGATAGTTCAACTTCCCAACTAGACGATGATACTTGCCAGGATCTTCAAATAATTCACCTTCACCCTTCAGTAATTTCTTATTTGGATCCATTAGAACATCAACAGGTCGAGAGTCCAAAAGACCTATTTCTTCTAATAAATCAAGTGCATACTTTCTCTGAGATAAGTTGATACCTGTTTGAGATCTAGCAACTTCAATACCTAGAAAATATCGAAGTTTGCCCAAATCCTTTGTATGAAATTGTTCTTGGAGAAATTG
This sequence comes from Corylus avellana, assembly GCF_901000735.1. Classification (NCBI taxonomy): domain Eukaryota; kingdom Viridiplantae; phylum Streptophyta; class Magnoliopsida; order Fagales; family Betulaceae; genus Corylus; species Corylus avellana. Next base: position 17,186,814 of record NC_081543.1, on the reverse strand, counting down.
CTTTAATCGGGCAATGCCTCCTGAATCATCTCTAGTAATAACGATATCATCTACATATACCACAAGAAGGATATAGCCTGCACTAGTATGCAAGTGAAATACTGAAGGATCCATCTGACATCTCTGAAGACCAAACTTCAATACTGCTTCAGAGAACTTTCCAAACCATGCCCGCGGTGATTGCTTGAGACCATACAATGTCTTTCTTAATTTGCAAACATAGCCCTGAGACTCCCCCTGAGCAACAAACCCAGGTGGTTGCTCCATATAAACTTCCTCACACAAGTCGCCATGTAAGACGGCATTTTTGACATCCAATTGAAACAATGGCCAATCAAGATTAGTAGCCAAGGAAATAAGAACACAAACAGAAGAAATTTTAGCTACTGGAGAAAAAGTATCATCGTAATCAATACCATATGTCTGTGTATAACCCATAGCAACCAGCTGAGCTTTCAACCGTTCAACCGACCCATCAGGATGAAATTTAACTGTGTAGACCCATTTACAACCAACAGTCTTCTTATTAGGTGGTAAGGGAACCAGCTCCCACGTTCCATTATGATGCAAGGCCTTCATTTCCAATTCCATAGCTTGCCTCCAACCAGAGTCAGATAATACAGCTTGCACTGTCTTTGGAATGGAAATACTAGAGAGATGGGAAACAAAACAAGGACAATGAAGGAGATAAAGAACTAGTGGATACAAATTGACTGATAGGATGTTGGGTGGTGCAAGAACGTGTACCTTTCCATATTGCAATAGGCAAGTGGTCGAATGGAGGTGGGAGCACCAGATCTTTTGACGATAAGGATGATGGTGGCGGAGCACGAGCAGAGTGTCGGGGCCGACGTTGATAAACCTGGAGAGGAGCATGTGAGTGGGGAAGCAAGGGAAGGGGGACATGCAGCGGAAGAGACACAGCATCAAGTGCAAGGGAAGAGTCGCTCAAAGAAGGAATAGCAGGAAAATAGGGGAGAGACTCATCAAAGGTAACATCAGCGCACGTGAAGTAGCGTCGAAGGACCGGACTATAGCAACGGTAGCCCTTCTGGGTTATGGAATACCCAAGAAAGACACATTTAGTAGCACGAGGGTCAAGCTTATCAAAACCAGGGCCAAATTATGAACATAGCCAACACGCCCAAATACCTTCAGTGGCAAGGAGAACGGGGATGAAGAAGGATATAAAAGAGAATGATGAGAGGCCCCTTCTAAGATCGAGGAGGGCATCCTATTAACTAAATAACAAGCAGTGAGAACAGCCTCAGTCCAAAAATGTTTAGGAACATGCATATGAGACAAGAGACAACGTGCGACATCTAATAAATGACGATTCTTATGTTGAGCCACACCATTTTGTTGTGGAGTGTGAGCACACAAGGTTTGATGGATAATGCATTTATCAGACAAATAAGAGGCAAAAGAATGAGACATATATTCTTTAGCATTATCTGAACACAAAATACGAATTTTCTGAGCAAATTGAGTCTTAATCATATTGCGAAAGATTGGAAAATAGAAAATAACTCGGAACGATTTTTCATTGAAAATAACCATGTCATACGAGAAAAATCATCCACAAAAGTAACAAAATAAGGAAATTTATTGGACACTGTAGTAATGGGACCCCATACATCAGAATGAACTAACTCAAAAGGACTAGAAACTCTAGGAACAACTCGTGATAGAAACGAGGCACGATGATGCTTACTAAGTTGACAAGCTTCGCAAGACACAGACAATTGATGACGAAGACTCGGGACTTGATGCTTCAACGTAGAGAGGGAAGGATGACCAAGGCGACAATGCCACTAAAGAGCGGAGGCTGATGACTGCAAAGCACGAGAGGGAGGTGTAGGTGCTAGATCCAGATAATATAGTCCATCAACTTCATGCCCCATACCAATCATCCTCCTCGTCTTGAGATCCTGAAAAATACACAAAGAAGGGTAAAAACTAACGAAACAATTAAGGACTTTTGTAATTTTACTAATAGATAACAAATTAAAAGGAAATCCAGGAACATGTAAAACAGACAACAACTCAATATCAGGACTAAAATGGGTAGTGCCTGAGCCGACCACTTTGGAGAGGGAACCATTAGCTAGGGTGACACTTTTAGGGGTAGCAACAGGATGATAATTAGAGAGGAAAGTAGACGAACCAGTCATATGGTCATTGGCGCCAGAATCGATAACCCACAGGTCGCTAGTGGAGGATAAAAGACAGTGAGATGCAGTACTTGACTGAGCAAGAGTAGTAGTGGATGAGGTAGAAACCCGCTTATGGGCTAAGAACTGAGCATACTCATCTTTCGGAATGGAGATCAAATCATTCTCGAAATGTGAGCTCGAGCCCACACGTGGTCCAGATGGGGCTGGAGAATCATCGTGAGAAGCAACCTGATTGGCAAAACCAGATGGTGCGCCATGTAAATCCCAACAAAAATCCACAGAATGATTAGTACGACCACAATGAGTGCATTTGCGAGGCCCACGACCTCCAATGCGACCACCACCCTGATAATCACGTCCACCATGAAAACCACGACCGCCATGTCCCCCACGGGAACTACCATAACTACCACGAGCAGCAATAAAAGACGCACAATCACCATTATGTTCCATGCTCAATAGAGAACCATGATTAGTAATAGTTGCACGTTGAAGTGGAGAGAAAACCTCAGGGAGCAATGGGAGGTCGAAACTACCCAAAATCTGCGCACGAACAGACTCATACTCAGGTTTCAAGTCGAGAAGGAACCGAACCATATCCACATCTTGACGTTGCTTTTCCATTTTTTTAAAGTCAGTAGAGAGCGGTTGATACATGTCTCTTTCCTGACAAATGGCCATAACCTGATTGTAGTACTCATCGACAGTTTGGGTACCTTGCTCAAGCCAAAGTATTGTTTACACACCTCATAAATCCGAGTGACGTTCCCAGTACCAGAATACATATGCTCGAGATGATCCCAAATTGCTTTAGCAGTAGGAAGATAGAGACACGAGGATCCAATGTGAGGCTTAATACTATTCAACATAAGAGTTATAATTTGATTGTCGGCCTAGTCCCAACGGCTCGTGGAGCTATTTTCCAGATTTGCCGGGGGTTTCCCTATTTGCAAATGAGAATATAGACCTTTCCCTCTCAAGTATACTTCCACAGATCGTGACCAATAACCATAATTTTTTCCATTTAGTTTCACATGTGTCATAGGAGTAGGACCCATTGAAGCAGAAGTAATTAAATCTGGGTTAGGAGCCATAATGTGGTGACAGTGCTTATCAATACCAAAAACAAACTACAAGATCCCACCAAAGAACGAAATACAACGTAGACAGAGGCAAAAACTCATAAAACAGCCCCAAACCGAAGCAACACCAGCCCTTAAAAACTCAAACCCAAGGCAGAACCGAAAGAAAAAAGGCAAAAAACCAACCTGAACAGGGCTGAACAGGAAGTGAATGGTCGGAATAGGGCTGAACCGGCTGCAAAATGGCCTGAACCAGAAGTGGAATGACCGGAACAGGGCTGAACCGGATGGAAAATGCCCTGAACCGGTCTAATCCGAACCACAGATAACCTTATCCCGATTTGAAGTTGGGATATCCTTATCTCGAATAGAGAACAGCGAACACCAGTAACCAAACACCCATCGTCTTCTCCACAAAATCACCGGAAGGTTGCCAGCGACACTCAGACCATGCCGGCGAGACCCAAACTGCTCCGGCAACAGTTAGACCGTGCCGGCGACACCCAGACTGCTTCGACCACTGATATAGGACAATATTTACCTATACTTTCGGTAAAAACGAAAAATAAGGAAAATATCAAAAATAATATTGGAGCAGTACCGCTTGATCAGAATTTTATCCGTTCTCAGACAATGAAAGTACAAAATGAAAGATTATCACGATTCCCGCTGATTGTCAATTTTATATTATGATTTATTTTATTTTATTAGGACTTTATTTCCTTTCCTTAATAGGGTTATATTTACTTTAATTATTTTCCTTTCCTTATTAGGATTAGGTTTACTATTACTACTAAGATTAGGTTTACTTTCTCTACAAGTATTTTTGTTCTATAAATAAGCTAGCTTATTATGTAAAGAAATCAATTGAATTATTATCAAATCAGAGAAATATCTCTCAAATACTTTGCGGAGTTTTATCTTTCTTTTAGCCTGCGAGCTTGTTTTTATCTTTTTGGGTAGAAGACGAAAACGCTTCTCCTTGCAGAATCAAAGACGCTGCTCTCTGATTAATTACCTTAGTCTTCCGCTACGTCAACCACACGCCGGCGAGACCCAGACTGCTCCGACTTTGACGAATAGATCTGCCGTGGATCACAAACCCCGTCTCCGGCCACCACAAAGCGTATCAGCCGCCACAGACCAAACCGATCGACTACACCAACCAACCACCAACAATGACGACGATGCCTACTTAAAACCCAGCAGTCACGAGTGCAATTCCACTGGTTAAACCAAGTCTGCCAACAACCACGAACCCAGATCCTACCATGGAGATGATGGTGAGATCACACCATTGACGACAGTGAACTCGGCACCATCTCCTTCCACGGGCATGAAAGCCCAAAAAAACTCCTTCAATCAGTAGTAGGAGGAATGGGGCGAGAGAGAAAGGAAAGATAAAAGGAAGAAGAAAAAAAATGAACGGAGATAAATATCACTATCAAGCAAAGGTATAAACCCTAGGCTCTGATACCATGTCAATAGGTTTGCATGGAAAAAGTTAGACAAGAAGAGGAGGCTCGTATATTGTGTTACGTAGCCTACCTCAAACATATTATTATATAAGCTGAAATAATTATGACAAAGACTAAAATACCCTCAAACCCTAATACATTCTTCTAACAGTAATAAAACATGGCTACTAAAGACTGTTGATAGCAACCAAATGCCAACCCTACAAGGCGGCGCTCAGCCCTACTTGGAATTGCAAATTTGCTATCTAGGATCCATATAAGAATCTTTTCCAACTACTTCCATGAGATTAAAATACATTACTAAAAAGAAAGTAGTTGAGCCTTTGAATGACAACATAGAAGGAACAAGAGAATAGCTAAGAAGGAGACGAAGTAAAGAAGGAAAAAGTTGTTAACAATCCCCGAGATGAAGTAAAGAAGGAGAAATAGAGTCCAACGATGCATGATAAACCTTTGAAACAAATATTCTACTCAAGATGCATTTTCATTCTGAGTGGTTTCCAAGCAAGATAAGGTACACCACAAAAGATCACATCAGATATAGACAAAGACAACTATCCACCAGCTTATGGTGAATATAAAATACCAGGTATCCATTCCTTTTAAGGAGTTCAATAACAACTTGAGGAAGCATGTCAATTAGATTTTGCATTCTCTAATTGTAAACACTTCTGCTTTCATCATGTTCATTTAGGGGCAGAAAGTAATGTCCTCAAAAAACTATACATTTAAAGCACAGTGAGTTGTGGTTCTAAGGTGGAATTGAACTCTCAAATAACAGGAACTAGGCTGAAGGGTATGGCATATAGTAATGGGAAACACTTAGGGAGAATGAAGCGTGCTTGGAGGGATTGTGCTTCCCAGTCCCCCTCTAAGTAGATGCCTCCAAGTACTTCAAAAGGACATTCATGATGTTAAATTTCATTACGTTTCTTTTTTTATTTGTACTTTGTGAAAAGCGCTTAACTACTCCAAAAACTTGTTTATCACAATTTATGCGGAATTTAACTTCTCCACATTATGAACGGTGGAGATTGGATTCTAAGCATTCTATATCAGTGTTTGAGCCCGTGAACAGTAGTCTCTGCATTTTGGAACCGAATTCAGCCAACACAAGAACTAACACTTTGTATTTTCAAAGTTTTGTTTTTCCTCTTTTTGGGATGAATGAAGATTTTATTCAGCCAAAAGAAAGATACAAAGCTGGTATACCAACAAAAAAGCAATAAGCATCTTAGCTGCAAACAAACAATTCATGTAAGCTAAACTCATCCAACTTCTATGGCAGTAAATAGGGCTGTAAATGAACCAAGGTGTGGATAAACAACTTGAACTCGACTCACATAAACTCAACTCGAGCTTGATTTGAAAAAAAGGCAGTTTTTACACCCATCTACCATAGACGCCAAGACTGCTGTAAGAAAGCATTTGCAACCAATCCTGCCCGTTTGAGTGATCCATCACTTCGTTGCTTCACCTTGTATACCCACTTGCAAGAAATTGGCTTTACTCCAATAGGCAATGGGGCCATAATAAATCGAGCTTGAACAAAAATTTATAACTGTTTATTAAACGAGGCAAACTCACATAAATTCGGCTCGACTCATACAAGCTCATATAAATTCGTATAACTTCATTTTTCATTACTGCTTATAGTAATTATTTTTAACTTTTTAATGAGAGCATCTAAAGTACTTACAAGATAAAAGAAAAATCTCTTTTTAATGTGATTGTTATAACTTGAACACTTGTAATTGTAAATCTTGATATAAAATATACAACACATGTGGGTGTGTGTAAATATACACATATGCATGATGTATAATGAATGTGAGAGTGTGCCCCTATATATATATACACTACAAAACATGCTTATACACTCAAGATTCGATTGTTTTAAGATTGTGGATAAGGTTATAAGATATAATATAAGTAGTTCATTTCATAATAAAAAATTAAATACGATTTATTACAAATAAAAGGTTGGTGAAGTTAATTTTTACCAGTTTACAAATAAAAATTAATTTCTTTAATTCACTCAAATGATATAATCTTAACAATAATAAGGTAACTAATGATTGGCATGGATTTACAAAAAAAATATATAAACAATGACGATATTTACTATTACATAAGTTATGAATAAGTTAATTAAGCAGCTCGTTAACAAGCTCGAGTTTGTTCAAAAAATAAATGAATCAAGTTTGAATCGATTATCTAACTCGGTGACAAGATCCAGCTTGACTCATGTTCAAAATAAGATTAAATGAACCAAGCTTGAACATTCAATACTCAGGTTGATTACAACCCTTGGAACTAAAATATATTAGGAGCAAATAAACAGATAAAAAAACTAAAAACTAATCCTTCCAATATACCCAAAAAAAAAACATTTAGTTATATGGAAACATTGTTGAGTGAGTATTACATTTGCACCACTTCTATGTATTTGGTTGGATTCTTGAATTTTGTGCAGGATGATAGTTTATCTCTAACAGCCGCTATGATCATCCTAAATATTTCGTCCACACTATGAATTCTACCATTATGAACTCTAGCTTTCATCTCTAACCAGAACTGGTAAATAGTAGCAATCCAGGCCAAATGACATGGAAACTTTTTCCTTTTCAGTTTTCTTGCTGCCCACTTCAATTCTTCTTCCCAGAATTGAGCTTGCCAACTAATTAAGCATTTTCTAATCAGTGCTTGCTATTCTTTACAAAAAAGAGCAAAATGCTCCTCTACATTTAATCTTACTTTTGCAAAAATAATCATATTTATCTACAGAATAACCCCATTGAGCCAACCTGTCCATTGTTGATAACCTGTTCTTAAGGGCCAACCAGCATTAAAAAAAAACAAACAATTTTCACCAGTTAACAAACAGAAGCTTTTCCCGAAAAGCTTCCCATGTTTCAGCAGTTGGTTTATTTTCCCGTCTTAGATGGCAACCAAGAAACTTCTTCTTGAACAAAGTCAACTTTGTGCAGTCGACTTTGAATTCAATTAACTCATCTGAAATCCAAGGCATGGTAATACAAGGAGAGTTGGTGCCATTGAGCTAGACCTCATTGGTTGGATCCACTAATCCTTGAAAATTCAACTCGCTTCCATCTTTCCCTACTCATTACTACTCTTCATGCTGGCACCACAAACATGATGTGCTCAAAGAATTTTGTACTGAAAGGATATGCGAGACAGCAAGATATAATAACTCAATTAGGGTCTGCTTAGACCAATACCCATAGTTTCTCCATGAACATACAACTCAACAATTCATCAGTGAAAATATTTAAAATATTCATCAGGTTTAACTTATGAGTCATCTTCTTAAAAAGACCACTGGCCTCTCCGTGAAGAAAGACCAACAAATATAAGCTGAAGGTACTATATGAAAATCGATGCAGCCAGAGAGTATATGGGTCGAAGCACCAAAAAGACTACAAAGCCACAACCAAACAGATGACAACCCTATAGATAAAACCAAATGCAGATGATGAATCTTTCTTAAATCATCTCAATTTCCTTCTTCAGTAAAAAACACCAGTCACTCTAATATCATGATTTACTAAAGGAAAATACTAAAGATACCAGATCCACTCACCTACATTTTTCACCGGTAGATGTGTATACTGCAATTTTGGTTTTCCTTAAGAAATCAAATCCTTTATTATTTCTACTAAAACGATTGAACTAGTGAAGAAAGAAAAAATGTGTGGGTGCTCAGTTGTTTTCTGAAATGAAGTACAAAGTGCCAATTTAATGTCAAGATCAAATTCCATTCTTTTACTGAAAAGCTGCTTCCTGTTAATGTCATAGAAGATTTTTAAGTTCTTCTACTATCAATCCATCTTAAACGAAATAATTCTCTGCCCTTGATTTATCCAACATATTCATGTTCTGTTTAACACACTCATATATCACCAGAGCTACACCAGCTCACTGATTCAATAACCAACCCTTTAACTCGGAACCACATAAATTTAAAGCTTCCTGGTCTTCAGAATTAAAAAATCGCAAAGTAACAAACATTAGGTCATACCGATTCAAATTCCACAAAAATCCCATGATCTATCATTCTATAAAAAGAAACCAGAACAAGCATGAGATTCACATATGTAATCTTACTTTCTTGCATTTCAAATTGAATCACCTTTTAGTAGATTATTATTAGAAAAAATCACGCAAGAGCACAACAAATTAAAAATAGGCGCAACAAGAGAATGTGACCATAAATTCCAAATTGTAAGACAACAGCAAATATAAAGAATGAAACTTAAGAATCTCATGCACAACTTAAAACATCTATTTTTGAAGATAAACCGTTTTAAAAACAAGAATTAAGTGCTCCAAAATCCTGACCTTAGCAACCTGAATGTTGACCGAATCCGGAATCTCCCTCTGCAGCAAAACAATCCCTGCATTCCTCACCACCTCCAACTCCCTCTCAGGAAGGGGCTCAGGCCAACAGTTCATGTTGGCACCACCAACAATGATGATCGAGTTCTGTCCATCAGGCTGGAGCATCACCACAGCATGCCCAGTGGGTGCAGCATCCACAGTTTTAAGATAATCCAGACGCACCCCACCATTTTCCAGAGCCTCAGTGATCAACTTGCCATGAGCATCGTCACCCACCTGCCCCACAAAATAGGTTGGGTAAGAGAGCTTGCCACCACAGGCAGCCTGGTTGGCACCCTTGCCACCAGCAAGCGTCTGGCCAGTCTTGGCTGAGATGGTCTCACCCTCCAGCGGCAGCCTATCAATCTCCACATAGATGTCCGCATTGGCTGATCCAACAACAACAAGCGGTGGTGGGCTTGTGCTGGCAATTGGGGTTTGTGTCTTGGAGGGATCTATGGCAAAAGAGAGAACTGGGTGTCTTCCATTTGATGGATTTTGCTTGTTTTTGAATTGAACAAATAAGTTCGGATTGATTGTTCTGTTTCTTAGTTTTGTTGGGGTGTTTTGGGTTTGGAGGTGCCAATGGTTTGATGGTGAAACTGCTATTCCACTCATCTTTGTGTATCAAGTTCTGATTTCAAGGAATTTCTTGGTCAAAACTGGGACTTTATTGAGGTCGAGTAGCCAGTAGGCAAGCTACGCCCTTTGTCACGAACTCATTGTACGTAATATATGTATAATTATTATAATTTACAATGTATATGGACTTGTAACATATATCGGAAGTAAGTATGTAATTAATTATTGTATTAGTATGTATTTATATACTTATGTCATATTATATATATATATATATAATTTGTTAGTATATAATCATATGATTTAATGATCAACTGATCATGTGATGTAATCATGTAAATTCTAATAATAATACATTAATACTTCAATTGTGGTTATAAATTTATAAGTAACACATTGTTGAATCTAATGTCAATTACTTAATTTAATATTATATGAATCACATTGTCATTATACATAAATAATTGATTACGTATTTGAATTGTTATTCAATCATATGATTAAATATTGATCTTATACATTTGTATTATTCAATATGCATATATCATATATGTATAATCATAATTTATAACGTAAATGGACTTATAACATGTATAATTTGTTATTATATAATCATATAATTTAATGATCACTCGATCATGTGATATAATCATGTAAATTCTAATGATAATACATTAAAATTTCAATTGTGGTTATAAGTAACACATTGGTGAATCCAATGCCAATTACTTAATTTGATATTATATGAATCACATTGTCATTGTACATGAATAATTAATTAAGTATTTGAATTGCCATTAGATCATATGATTAAGTATTAATCTTATACATTTATATTATTCAATATGCATATAATATAACCAATTATATATATATAAAACGAGTCTGACGAGTGAGTCGAGTTTGACTTTATACGAGCGTTAAACGAGCTAGGCTCATGAGCCCATATCAAGTTTTGTCGAGTGAGTTGGATATGTATCACTTATTAATCGAGCGGGTTTAAGATTAACGAGTGGGTTGCTACAGTACCGAGCTCGGGTTCGAGCCAAGCTTAGCCGAGCGAGTGTCGGACGGGTTGTTGGACGGACTAGTTTATTTACAGCCCTAGATGATGTATACGGTCTTGCACCCAAGTGTTATAATTTCTCTTAAAAACTCAAAAAATAGATGTACAAAATGAATGATTTAATAATAGAACATACATTAAGGAGTGATTTGATAAATTAATACTTTAAAAAGTGATTTAATAAAAAAAATATATCTGAAAAACCTTTAAAGCATTTTTCCCTAAATAAAAAATATGAGAGAAGAACATTATTTTTTTGGATGAATAAGTATCTTCATTAACAAAACAAGCCAAGAACACATCAACAACAAATACAAGCCTGATTAATAGACTGAAAACAGCCTACACAGAGGCCAAAAACCAACAAACAGCAAAAAAAATTCTAGGTAACAGCCCAAAACAGTTAACCCAAACCCTTACAAAGGGCTAAACAAAAGCCTCAAAACAGAAATAAAAAATCAACAAAACATAGGAGAAAGACCTTATCCTCAAACAAGCCACAAAGAAAAACTGCAGCAACACCCTAACAGAGGAAACAGATTATCCTCAAAACCATAAGCAAACCACAAAAAACCTGCAACATATCATCAACAAAACAGACTTTCAGACAAGTTGCATAAGGAGCAGAGTAACATATTCTCCCTAGTGCTTGAGAACTTTCCTTTCCCAACAATTCTAGCACGAACTTCCCACAATACTTTCTTCAAAATCTGCTCCTCAATGAGTGGATGGCCTGCATGCTTAATTTCATTTCTAGTGCACCAAATATTATAAACTGTAGAACCCAAAGCCAGCTGACAAAGCAAGCCTTTAAGAGTATTACAACTCCAAGAACTACATCCCAGCTGAAGAATATCCTCCCATATAATAGGGGGTTTAGCCACTTTGCATCTAGCCATACAAAACCTCCAAATTCTATAACAAAAGCTGCATTCAAAAAATAAATGGTTTCGGCTCTCCATTTGATTCCTACAAAAACAGCATTGAATATCTCCTCTATAACCCCAACTCAGCAACCTTACTCCTGTAACCAACCTATCCTTTATGGCAAGCCATAAAATGAAAGCTTGCTTAGGAATAGCTAAAGAAAACCATACTAGTCTCCACCACTCAATCTGGTCCATTTTTTCCCTAAGAGCCTCCCAAGTATCTGAACTTACATAGATACCATTCCTAGAAGCAAGCCAAATAGGTTTATCACAAGAACCCAAACTGATTTCAGTAAGCCGAGTTTGAATATCCACCAAGACTTCAGACCTAGCAGGCCTCCAAAACCATTCTCCATTATGGATAACAGAAGATAATTTTGCCTCCACACTACTTTGAGCATCATAAACAGCTCTAAAATCATACTTTCCAAGAAGAATGCCATTAGGATGCCAAGGATCCAACCAGAGATGTATATTTCTTCCGTCCCCAACCTCAAATCTCAAAAACTTCTTAGCAGTATCCCTCAACCTGAGGAGCTTCCTCCAAACATCAAGAGCAATTTTGTGGTATATTGACACTCCAAAAACTCTTGTGTTTCAAAAAATTTGCCTTAATCCAGGCCACCCATAAAGAACCTAATCTAGCAAACAAACTCCATATGTGCCTAAGCATAGAGGTTTTATTCCAGACATCAATTCTCTTCAGCCTCAAACCACCCTCTTTCTTAGGAAAACAAATATCATTCCAAGCCACTTTTGCTTTTGCAGCCTCCATATCCTTCCCACTCCATAAAAACCTATTAAATTTATGCTTAATAGCCTTTATAACCTTCTTACGCAGAATAAAAATGCTTGTCCAGTAAACTTGCAAGCTATATAACACAGAAGAAAGAAGCTGAAGCCTACCTGCATAAGAGAGATTTTTGAATAACCAAGAATCAATACGCCCAATAATTCTCTCCAAAAGCACCCCACAGTCATCAGAAGAAAGCCTAAAAGAGATTAATGGGACCCCAAGATATCTCACAGGCAGCTTCCCCTCCTTCATCTGCAAAGCATTCAATAAATCTTGCTTGACCCTATCTGAAATTCCAAAACAATAAAAAGAACTCTTCAAAGGATTAGCCTTTAGGCCAGACAAATCCTCAAACTCCACCAGAGCAGCCTTAATGACATTGATGGAACTCAAACTAGCTTCAAAAAATAAAATAAAAAAGAAGATCATCTGCAAAACATAAATGAGTAAGCTTCACCTTCAAGCATTTGGGATGGAATTTGAAGCCTGAATCAGTACCAGTAGATTCAGTCATGATTCTAGAAAAAACTTCCATAGCAAGGACAAACAAATAAGGAGACAAAAGATCTCCCTACCGTAAACCTTTTTTTCCTTCAAAATATCCAACCAAAGTGCCATTCAAACAAACAAAGAACCTAGGAGAAGTGATACACTCTTTGATCCAACTTAGAAACTTCTCAGGAAAACCAAAACAATGGAGACAATATATCATAAACTCCCAATTAACCGAATCATAGGCTTTCATAAGATCAATCTTCAAAGTACATCTAGGATTCCCATTACCCTTGTGGTAGTTTCTAACAATTTCTTGAGCTAGAAGAACATTTTCATAAATGCTTCTAGAAGGAATAAAAGTTGATTGATTCATGCTAACCAAATCACCCAAGAAAGGCATCATCCTATTTGATAGAATCTTAGTAATACACTTATAAATGACATTACAGCAAGGAATAGGTCTGAATTCCCCCATAGATGAAGGATTTAACTTTTTAGGAACCAAAGTGAGGATTGTGGCATTCACTTCTTTCAATAACATACCAGAAAGAAAGAAATCCTTGATAGCTTTCACTACCTCCTTACCAACAATAGGCCAAGCAGCCTTAAAGAAATCAGCAGAAAACCCATCCGGACCAAGGGCCTTATTGGCTTTCATGTGAAAAATAGTATCTCTAATTTCTTCTTCTATAACCTCCTTATCCAATAAAATTGCCTTATCAGCAGGAATAACCCTAGGAATCAACTGTCTTATACGAGTAGCCTTTGCCTCATTGAAAACCATCTGGTCAGTACCAAGAAGCTTCTTATAAAAATTTTCAGCCACCAGCTTGATTTGCTCTACATCGTCCACTTTCTGCCCTTGCTCATCCCATAAATGAGTTATGGTATTCTTAACTTGTTGCACCTTAAGAGAACGATGAAAAAACCTGTTATTCTGATCCCCTAGCTGCAACCAATGGTTCCTAGCCTTCTGCTTCAAAAAAGATTCTTCAGCTTTTGTAATAGAAACAAAAGCATGCAAACACTCCCTTTCCTTAAGCAAACAATCAGCCCTCCCAAAAGAAGCTATAACATCTTTTTGAGCTATCTCAAGATTGTCTCTAGCCTGCAAGACCTTCTGCTTCAAATAAATACTAGAAAATAAATAAATAAATGCTAAAACTACACTTTAATCCCTCCTTATTAATGTGACACCGCCAATCAACATTTGTTTAAAAAACAATCAAGAACTAATTAACAGTGTCATCTTATTTGCAATTCGGGTTTATTTATTGGTCTTCTCTCTTTATCCTCCCTAAAAGGGTTAGTAAAACTATTGAGCAAGTTTTATAATCTTTTCTTTGAAATGGTAGGTTGCAAAGCAACTTGGGGTATTGTGTGTTTCGCTAGAAAATGACGTTGAATAAATGTATAATACATATAACATATCACTACTCGAATAAATTACGAGGACAACGAATGGTGATGGGTTGGAGTTTTTTTTTTTTTTCAACAAAAAAAGCAAGCGGGGGAGACTAGTTGTGCTTATTCAAGCAGGACATGACTGATGAGTGCCAAATATTGCATATTTGAGCCCCTTAAGTTGCATTTGTTAATCATTTGGTTGTGTCTTAATCTAATGTTTTTTGTTAGTTCTATGTTTTTAGTGTTTTGTATGTTGTTAAAGGAAAACTGCATTTAAAGTGAGAATTGTAAAGTTTGGACGAAAAGCCATCTGAGGAAGTAGGATCGAGCGCACCCACACCCACCAGCAAGTCATCAGCGCGCGAGCGCTATGCCATAGAAGGAAGAACGCATGCACGAGTGCGATTGAGCGCACTCATCTGACAAGCTAGCACCAGCGCCGTTTTTAGTGTTTTAAGCCCTCAAAACCCCTATAAATAGACTGCTAAACCTGAAGAAAAGGAGGCTGGAGATCAAGTCCGAAATTCCACAACTTTTCTCCCCTTTAGCTTAGTTTTTCTTTAGATTTAGGTTTTATTTTCTTCATAGTCATGTTGAGCTAAATTCTCAACTAAGGTTGAGGATGAAACCTCATCAATGAAAAGCAACATTGTGTTTATGTAAGTTAATATTATCCAATTTTATTGAGTTTTAATATTTCAATTGTTTTACTTATATATATATAAAATAGAATAAAAAGTGGATCATTTTGAGTTTTTCACTGAGTAACCGAACCTCTTGCCTCACTAAGCATTGAGTGTTCGCGTAAAAAGGTGTGAAGTTCAAGTTGATTGATGATATGGCTAGCTTGGCTTCGTAACCTTTTTGACTTAAGTTAATAAGCCCTTAGGGATGTTCTACATCTAGTGCCCTCACTAAGCATTGAGTGTCCGCGTAAAAAGGTGTGTAGTTCAAGTTGATTGACGGTATGGCTAACTTGGCTTCATAGCCTTTTTGACTTAAGTTAATAAGCCCTTAGGGATGTTCTACATCTAGTGCCCTAATACTCGTTACATGGGTCAATTAAAAAGCTTAAGGGAGCTGAGCATTGAACAGCCTACACAAAAAATAATAATAATAATACATATCTTGTCTTGGTTGTTTTATTTGATAGGGATTACTAAGAATTTTGAGATACTTGTTTTGAGATTAAATTGAAGCCTCATGATTGTATGTTAATTTCACTTTGCACCTATCAAAACATAGGATGTCTCAATTGTCCATTTATGAGTTCTTTGGTTTTAGATGCCCTAATGATTGTGATGATGGTGTTTGTATTTTTAAGCTTGCTTATGAATAAGAACTATGGTTTATGTAAAACTTATTTCTTTTCAACAACATAGTACTACAATGTTTGTGGGTATCATTCCTGTTAAACCTTCACAAGACTTCACTCATCCACTAGGAATGCCTAGGGGTTTAAAAGGCTTGTTGCATATGCTAAATGAGTAAATATAATCGTCTCTCCCACGAAAGAGGATTTATGTTTCATGCTTTCATTTTATTTTAGTATTTTTTTTTTCTAAGGGACTAGCAAAATGTAAGTTTAGGAGTGTTTGATGAATGTTAAATATTGCATATTTGAGCCCCTTAATTTGCATTTGTTAATCATTTGCATGTATCTTAATCTAATGTTTTGGGTTAGTTCTATGTTTTTAGTGTTTTGTAGGTTGTTAAAGGAAAACTGTGCCTTTAAAGTGAGAATTACAAAGTTTGGACGAAAAGCCATCTAAAGAAGTAGGATCGAGCACACAATCTTGCTCTCGATCCCAGTAGGGTTGCACTCGAGCACACCCACGCCCACCAACAAGTCATCAATGCGCGAGCGCTATGCTGCTGAAGGAAGAATGCATGCATGAGTACAATCAAGCGCATTGGCCATGCGCTCAAGCGCACTCGTTTGACTAGTGACCATAGTCTTTAGCTTAGTTTTTCTTTAGGTTTAGGTTTTATTTTCTTTATAGTCATTGATGAGGCTTCATCCTCAATTCGTGACCATACATGGGTATGACTATAGTAGCACCTACGCCCTGGGAGCCAGGAGGAGCCTAGACAATGGGAATTGCGGGAGCCACCAAGGGCCTAGACAATGGGAATCGCCGGTGCTCCCTCAAGTCCAACTGAGCCATAGTTTAACCTAACCTCATCAGGGCATCAATGAAAACGAAAGTGGTTTACACTAATTAGACATGAAAATTCCCATTGCGGGTTCAAACCCATACCCTAGTATTTTCCTAACTACTTTGAAAATTTCCTTGGGCCATTGAACCACCACTCTTGATGGTGTGACGACTTGGAGTTGGGTTTGTAATATGCCAGAATTTTAATCAATTGGGCCCATGCTAACCCAAGAAGAAATAAACGGCCCATGGCCTGGTTTTTCTAAACCTTAGAAGTTTTTCACAGGATTTATCGTTACTTATGCATGCTAAGTGTTTGATTATTTTTCTGTGAGCAAAAGCCGGAAGAAATTATTTTTATTATTATTTTCTTTCAGTTGAGTAGGAATGACAAATAGCAAGTACGAGTATGTTAAGTCATTCGAAGTCAAAGACGAGGTCATGATGCCCAATTTGATAATTGTTTGAATCGATCGTCGCAATTTTTGGAGGTAAAACTGCTTCCTTAGTCTTCACGCATTTGAACAAATGTATATGTGTATGCTGCAATGGTTATACGTCCAGCTTGTTACCGCTGAGCGTTGTGCTATTCTAGTATGTGGATGGGTTTCATACTTTAGTTGATTTCAATATACGATTGCTTGGGTACCTAGATCATGTTTGGTGCTAATTATGCAATCATTTTGCTTTTTATGTTATGTATATGTGGGTGAATTTTAATATGTGCATTCAACTATACCTGACTACTTGGCTATTAGATAAGCAAACCAAGATCTTAAACTTCTATTACAACGAGGAATCCTTACAAAACAATAAAGCAAACGAAGTTAGAAATTTGAAACAACATTTAGTAACATGCCTAAGATGACACTAGGCACTGTCTCACTGGCTGTCCACATACTGTTATGTGTTATCTCTGCAATAAATTTGGGATTTTGGATTATATGATTGCATGAATCAATGCAGCATGGAACCTAGATGTATTCTTGATTTATTTTGTTTATATAATTTTTGGTAATGTGGTAGGTTTTCTGAAGTTCATGAGTTTGAGAAGCCAGTTGATGGGAGAGTTTTGAATTTGATGAACATGTGTGCAACTGACATTTTAGAGAAGTATCTAGACATAGTTTTATCATATGGGTTCAGTGATGAGTACATGTAGTACATTTCGCTCGTCAATAGTGTTAGCTCTGAATGCATTACTTGTGCATTATTAAGTTCCCTAGATGAAGCTTTACAGTTTTTTGGTGGTATGAGTTGCAATTTTGTCTTCAAGAAGACATCCAAGTTCTACCAGAGGCATGCCAGATTTTTAATTTGAACTTAACTATGTTATTCTGTAGTCTTTGATGCATGTAAGTGGTTGTCTGATGGGGATTATTATGTCATGTGTGAGTACTGGAAATTCCTTTCACTTTTTAATTTTACTTTCGTTGCACACATAAGAGACCCTAAGAAAGTAGTGTACTATTATTGAAATTTCTCTAGAACTTTTCCTTCAATACACACACCAATACACCCTCTCGGCCAACCAAACGAACCTAACCCAAAACGCTTCAAATTCGGCCATAGCAACACCTCAAACAAAACACTTTCAGACAAACTCATATAGCTTAATTGAATTCAAATCCAATCCCACAAGAAACATATTCGGTAAATAACATTCAACCAAACAACCCAAAATATCAATATAGGATAAGACTAATAATCAACCTTTAAAGTAGTGATTTACTACAGAGCAGAACGCAAATCTTACCAGAATCAAAGAGGCTGTGTGCGATGGGTTGATGTCGTGTAATACCCCAACTTTTTAAATCGTTTTCAAAAGAGTTTTAATCCCTTACTCAATGAGCTAATAGCCTACTAAATTAGCCCTAAACCGAAAACCCTAAGCCATCTCAGCATAACCTATAGCCCTCACCCTTAGCCATGAAGCCTTTGAAGTGAAACCCAAACTTACCATTTCTGACCGTACGTATGCTCTTGTTTTTAGTAGAGAACATATGCCAGGGTTACCGGACATATGCTACTGTTTTTAGTAGAGGACGTACGCAGGGGGACCACCGGGACGTATGCTGCTTTTTGGAAAACCCCTGGATAATACATGGACGTACGTTGAACCCTTTTACCCAATGTGTAATAGTACTAGACGTCCCTTACTTTTCAAAGTAGTTGGTAGTGTCCTCAGCTTTTCTAGCCTATAAATACTGACCCCCTTGAACCCATTCTTACGCCCCAGACTCTCTGAGAAATCTCTGTGTGAGAGATTTGTGAGTTTGATTTGAGAGATAGAAGGAAGGAAGCTTTTTGTTCTTGCCACCTCCCGAGGTAAACCCTTGCCCGTTTTACACTCTCAATATCGTTCTTATTGCTTTATTAACGTTGTATTTTTCAAAAGATGTCATTTCCTTACAAAACAAGAAATGTTTTCAAAATAATTTCAAAAGCTTCTTTGATTCTTTGTATTGCATGATGTTGAGTTTTCTTACGTTGCATGTGTCTGTTTATTAGCCTAGGAGGAGATGTAGAAGCCTATAAATTTATAGAAGCCTATAGATTTTATAGAAGCCCTAAAACACAGTTTGAAGCTTATTTCCGGATTTCCTAACTCACTGACCGGAGGTACGCTCTCGACCCCAGACGTACGGTCAGGAAACCGGGTATTTGTCCTTAAGCCTCACTCTCATGTGTTTCTGAGTCTGGCGATCCTTTTAATGGATAAAGCTCAGTATCTTACTCATAAGGGTCCTTTAGAATTGTGCATGACGACATGTCGTATTTCGTTATAGCAGGATTTACCTATGTCGGAGGATTCGAGCGAGCGTATGAGATAAGTAATCACTTACGAATACTTTCTTAAAAACGTGGGATATGTCAGTTGACTGACCACGAGTATGATATGAGCATGTCTACATTTTTGTATCTACTTGGTAACTGCTTTATTAACTCAATAACAAAATACATTGTATGACATGGTACACCGGTACGTGCAGTATAATGGTCATGGGCTTACTGTATAGACTTCATATTATGATTAAATGTGTGTGTTGTTATGTGGCCTTTGGATCCAATGGTTTTGGGACCAGGCGCAGTCATTCCTAAATGACTCAGTCACTATAGGACAGACATCATTAGTGTTGTGGGCCACCCGAAGTCGGACTCGGTCGTGCCACTAATGTTATGTACGGTAGACCGTGCAATGGTTGGGGCACCAACATTGTACTACAGATCCCTGGGGACAGCGTCAACCCTGTTGAGAAATGATAATAACTCAGGCAGACCATACATGAGAGTTATGACCTATAAAACATTAGTTTTACCTGCATTAAAATACTTATGCGATTGCTGCCGGGAGTACACCACCCTCTTTATTAACCGATCAATACTTTTATGGTGCATTAACGGACACAACACCTATTTTCAAATGATTACTAAAACTGCACGTTTATTTCTGCTTAAATGGGCTCAATCATACATAATTGTGAAGTTTACTTACTAAGTTATTAGACTTACGATGTTATTATCCTTTTAGGAAGTTTGTCACTAGAATCCAAGAGTGGCACGGTTGCCACTACGGACCTTGCTTTAGAATCTTCATGCTGCTATCAGGTTTATTTTCCATTATTAATGTTAAAATCAAATAAGGAAACAAATAAATAAAAATCAAATTATACAATTATATTGTATGGCAAGGTAAAAGACAACCTTAGACAAGGCAATGATATTATCTTCAACAATTAGCTGTCTCTCTAGCTCGACTATCACAGCCCATCCCTCAAGGGTTTCAACCTGTTCAACTCTCTCTTGCCTCCCACGCCGTAAGTGGTAATTTTGCTATAAATGTTTTGCATTACATTCACTCAAGGACATAAAATTAGGTTTTTATATATGCATATATGATATATGGTTTGGGGTTTAGTTTTCTAATTGTATTTTTTATGTTTTTGGTCTTTGATTGCGGTAAATGTTAGATTGTAATAGTGGCTGATTTGGATGGAAAAGTGTATTTAGTGGACATTGATTCAAGGAAAATTATGTCGTCATTCGCGTCCAACAGGCCGATTTACTCTTCATATCATGAATTCCTTAGCCGTGACAATTATAAAAGTAATGCCTCTGAATTTCAACATAAAGTAATTTTTCTTCTTAACCTTCCATGTGTATGTTTTTTATTTGGAAAAAACTAAACTCTAAGAATTAACTTTTTTTTTCTCTCTCTCTACTCTTCAACAATAATAACCTAAAAGTGGTAATTCTTATTCTTAACCTTTTGTGTATCAGTTTAACGAAAAAATAAAAAAGAAATTGTATTTAGCTATCAATATGTAGATATAAAACTAAAGTTTTGTGCTATTTAATAAGAATAACACAACATTCTCCAAATAACTATAATTGAGTACTAATTGTATTTGTAGGTTGGTTATTTTTTCAATTTATACTTTGATAAAAATTGAAACTTCTTAATTAAGTTAATAAATTGTTTGGATTTTTAGTGGGCTAATGAAATATTATAGTATGTTTATTTGAATATTGTGCAACAAAAAAAAAAGGAATAGAAGCATAGAAAAATTATTAACTTTTTTTGTTTATTTTGCTCTGTATTTTATTTAGTCTAAGGTTTTTATTTAATTGAAAATCTCGTTGCTTGGATTTATCTTTGTGTACCTATGTATAGATTTTCAGCGACTCTGAATTGATTATTTTTATGTTTGTTTCTCTAGAAAGTTTATTTGTATTGAAATATAATAAGTATCATACTAATGAAATTTTAGGTTTTAATTCATTTGAATATTTTATTGTATTTGTTTTGTTTTTGTTTTTTTTTTTTTTTTTTTTTTCGTTTTTGTGATTTACTCGAATTGTTTAACACTTTTTTGAAAGTATTGAAAGAGATTTATTTGATTGCATTAAATATTGAGTGAAATATTCGTTTTATTTTGTATTAAAAAGAATAGAGAATATTTTTTTTATTTTGTTTTGTATTTTTTGACATGATTAGAACTTTATTGAAATATAATAAGCATCACACTAACATATCAGAGTTTCTTACAATTTTTTTATTAATGTTTTGATAATTATAATTCAAACTTTCATCCTACTACTTTTATTTCTTTTATACTTTTCATTTTAAACTACACCTATGGGAACAAAGATTTTAACATGTTTTAGTTTATGTTATGTTGTAATTCATTTGAATGTTTTATGAGTTTTTGTGTGTGTGTGTCTTATACTTGAATTTTCAGGCAAAAGAAAGCAAAAATTTATTTGATTACCGTACATTTTTTTTTTTTTTTTTTTTTAATTCTTTAGAAACACGAAACAGATAATTAAGTATTGAATCTGATGTGAGAAGCTTTATTTGATTACATTAAATATTGAGTAAAATATTTTGTATTCATAAAAATATACTTTGTTTCTTTTTCTCCGTGTTTTTTTTTAATGAAATATATGAGTTTTAATTGTATTGAAATATAATATGTATCACGAGTAATTCTAGGACGTCTACTTATGCCATATTTGTGTCATACTAAGAATGATGTGGCTATTAAAATCACCATTGGACTACAATATCAGAGTTTCCTACAATTTTTTATTAATGTTTTGATAACTATAATTCAAACTTTCATCTTGCTATTTTTATTTCTTTTATACTTTTCATTTTAAACTACACCTATGGGAACATAGATTTTAACATGTTTTAGTTTATGTTGTAATTCATTTGAATATTTTATGAGTTTCTTTCTTTCTTCTTCTTCTTCCTTTTTTTTTTTTTTTTTTGTGTGTGTGTGTGTGTGTTATACTTGAATTTTCAGGCAAAATAAAGCAAAAATTTATTTGATTACTGTGCAATTTTTTTTATTTTTTTTTTAAACACAAAACAGACGATTAAGCATTGAATCTGATGTGAGAAACTTTATTTGATTACAAGTCCAATGGTGATTTTAATAGCCACAGAAATATATTCATCTCGAATATCTCATATCTTAAATCATAGTACGGAGTCACATATATTTCCATAGTTCGGAGTCACATATATTTCCATGAAACTAATCAAATAAACTTTGTGCAACCGTCAACTTCTATAGGAAAGAATTTTGAAACGTTGTTGTCGTAGAAGGAAAGACGTGAGTTTATTTGTATTATATTTTAATACAAATAAAACTCATAATTTTGAGCATTCAATTATTCAAAAAAGTAAATGAAAAAAAAAAAGAAAAAAAGAAAAAAAAGACAAAAAACTATAAAACATTCAAATAAAGAATAGCTTAATACCCCCCAAAAAAAAAAAAAAAAAGGCTGAACAAAAAATTTCACAAAAGAAAATGAAAATTTCATAGTACAGAGTCACATATATTTTCATCTACCAGATCAAATAAATTTTGTGTAACCGTTAACTTCTGTAGGAAAGAGTTTTGAAACGTTGTTACCATAGAAAGAGAGACATGGGTTTATTTGTATTATATTTTAATACAAATAAAACTCATAATTTTGAACATTCAATTATTCAGAAAAGCAAATGAAAAAAAAAAAAAACAAAAACAAAAACAAAAGCAAAAACAGAAACAAAAAACTATAAAATATTCAAATGAATAATAGCTTAATACTGACCAAAAAAAATTGAAAAAAAAAATTCACAAAACATAACGACAACATATTCATCTCTACCTAATCTCTAATTTAAAACGGTGTTTGGTACAAAAAAAAAAAAAAAATCTCAAGAAACAAACTATAGATCATCAATTCACAATTGCTAAAAATTTATACATAAAAGCACAAAGATGCATTCATCTCAAATATCTCATACCATAAATCATAGTTCAGAGTCACATATATTTTCATGAAACTGATCAAATAAACTTTGTGCAGCCGTCAATTTCTATAGGAAAGAGTTTTGAAACGTTGTTGCCGTAGAAGGAGAAACGTGAGTTTAGAGTGAGAGAGATTGACGTGATTTGAGGTGAGAGAGATAAATGTGAGTTAATAAAACGAAAGGTCAAAATGAATTAATTAAGGAAAAATTATGTTTTAATAAAGGGGGATATATTAATGCATTAAGACACTTAATTTATTAAAAAAAAATTGTGATTTAGGGTGAGAGAGATAAACGTGAGTTAATAAAAAAAAAAAAGGTCAAAAGGAATTAATTAATAAAAAATCGTACACTTAATTCATTAAAAAAATATAGAAAAAGGAAAAACCCTTTCCATATTTGCACGGTTCAATTATTAAAAATTATGAGTAAAAAAATTTAAAATTTAAACAAAATATTGTTGGTGTGAAAAAAAAAAAGGTTATAATTTCATTTATATCTTTTGTTTTATTAACTCACATTTATCTCTCTCACCCTAAATCACGTCGGTCTCTCTCACTCTAAACCCACCCTCTCCTTTGGCAACAACGTTTCAAAACACTTTCCAGTAAAAGTTGAAGGTTGCACAATGTTTATTTGATCAGTTTCATGGAAATATATGTGACTTCGAACTATGATTTAAGGTATGAGATATTCGAGATGAATGTATCTTTGTGCTTTTATGTATAAATTTTTTTCAATTGTGAATTGATTATCTTAGTTTGTTTCTTGATAATTTTTTTTGTACCAAACACCGTTTTAAATTAGAGATTGGGAAAAATCTACTTTATCCCCCTAAAGTTTCAGGAGTTTTTCAATTTGAACCACAAAGTTTAAAAATTGGCAATATACCCCCCTAATGTTTCAAAAATTTTCAATTTAAACCCTCTATTACTAATTTCTGTCAAATTGGACGGAAATCTATGAAATTACCTAACTACCCTCAAGCTTTTTTAAAAAAATTTCCGTCAAATTTAACGGAAATTAGTAACGGAAGATTTAAATTGAAAATTTTTGAAACATTAGGGGGGACATTGCCAATTTTTAAACTTTGGGGTTTAAATTAAAAAACTTCTGAAACTTCATGGGGTAAAGTGGATTTTCCCCTTAGAGATTAGGTAGAGGTTGTATCTCTCTCTTTATTAAAACACAATTTTTCCTTAATTAATTCATTTTTACCTTTCGTTTTATTATCTCACATTTATCTCTCTCACCCTAAATCACGTCAATCTGAACCGTGCAAATAATGAAAGGGGTTTTTCCTTTTTCTATTTTTTTTTAATAATTAAGTGTATGATTTTTCCTTAATTAATTCATTTTGACCTTTCTTTTTATTAACTCACGTTTATCTTTCTCACCCTAAATCACAATTTTTTTTTTTTTAATAAATTCAGTGTCTTAATGCATTAATATCTCTCCCTTTATTAAAACACAATTTTTCCTTAATTAATTCCTTTTGACCTTTTGTTTTATTAACTCACATTTATCTCTCTCACCCTAAATCACATCGGTCTCTCTCACTCTCCTTCTACGGCAACAACGTTTCAAGACACTTTCCTATAGAAGTTGACAGTTGCATAAAGTTTATTTGATCAGTTTCATGAAAATATATGTGACTCCGAACTATGATTTAAGGTTTGAGATATTCGAGATGAATGTATCTTTGTGCTTTTATGTATAAATTTTTAGCAATTGTGAATTGATTATCTTTAGTTTGTTTCTTGAAAATTTTTTTTGTACCAAACACCATTTTAAATTAGAGATTACGTAGAGATTGTATGTCTCCCTTTATTAAAACACAATTTTTCCTTAATTAATTCCTTGACCTTTCATTTTATTAACTCAAATTTATCTCTTTCACCTTAAATCACGTCAATCTCTCTCACTCTAAACTCACGTCTCTCCTTCTACGGCAACAACGTTTCAAAACTCTTTCATATAAAAGTTGATGGTTGCACGAAGTTTATTTGATCAGTTTTATGGAAATATATGACTCTGAACTATGATTTAAGGTATGAGATATTCGAGATGAATGTATTTTTGTGCTTTTATGTATAAATTTTTAGCAATTATGAATTGATGATCTTTAGTTTGTTTCTTGAGAAATTTTTTTGTACTAAACACTGTTTTAAATTAGAGATTAGGTAGAGATGAATATGTTTCCCCTTTTTTTTTGTGAAATTTTTTCTTCAGCTTTTTTTTTTTTTTTTTTTTTTTCA
Source organism: Corylus avellana (assembly GCF_901000735.1). Classification (NCBI taxonomy): domain Eukaryota; kingdom Viridiplantae; phylum Streptophyta; class Magnoliopsida; order Fagales; family Betulaceae; genus Corylus; species Corylus avellana. Next base: position 17,161,173 of record NC_081543.1, on the reverse strand, counting down.
TTTACTTTTTAAATGTTCAGAATTATGAGTTTTATTTGTATTAAAATATAATAGGTATTACACCAAAAATATTAAAATTTTATGCTAATTTTCTATTAATACTTTGATAATCAAAGTATTAATATAAAATTTTGTTGCTTGGATTTATCTTTGTCTACCTATGCATAGATTTTCAGCGACTGTGAATTGATTATTTTTATGTTTGTTTCTCTATAAAGTTTATTTGTATTGAAATATAATAGGTATCTCACTAATGAAATTTTAGGTTTTAATTCATTTGAATATTTTATTGTATTTTTTTTTTTTTCCGTTTTTGTTATTTACTCGAATTGTTTAACACTTTTTTGAAAGTATTGAAAGAAATTTATTTGATTGCATTAAATATTGAGTGAAATATTTGTTTTATTTTGTATTAAAAAGAATAGAGAATATTTTGTTTATTTTGTTTTGTATTTTTTGAAATAATTAGAACTTTATGGGTTTTATTTATATTGAAATATAATAAGTATCACACCAACAATATCAGAGTTTCCTACAAATTTTTTATTAATGTTTTGATAATTATAATTCAAACTTTCATCTTACTATTTTTGTTTCTTTTATACTTTTCATTTTATACTACACCTATGGGAAGAAAGATTTTAACATGTTTTAGTTTATGTTATGTTGTAATTCATTTGAATGTTTTATGAAGCTTTTGTGTGTGTGTGTGTATGTGTGTGTTAGAGTCGAATTTTTAGGCAAAAGAAAGCAAAAATTTATTTGATTACTGTACAATTTTTTTTTTCTTTTCATTTTTTTAGAAACATGAAACAGATAATTAAGCATTGAATCTGATGTGAAAAACTATCTTTGATTACAGTAAATGTTGAGTAAAATATTTTGTATTCATAAAATTATATTTTGTTTCTTTTTCTCTGTGTTTTTTTTTTTTTTTAATTTTTTAATTTTTTACTTTTTTTCGAATGTTAAAAAATATATGAGTTTTAATTGTATTGAAATATAATATGT
>NC_081543.1:17112827-17160062 GCF_901000735.1 Corylus avellana | reverse complement strand
AAATTTTGTTGCTTGGATTTATCTTTGTCTACCTATGCATAGATTTTCAGCGACTGTGAATTGATTATTTTTATGTTTGTTTCTCTATAAAGTTTATTTGTATTGAAATATAATAGGTATCTCACTAATGAAATTTTAGGTTTTAATTCATTTGAATATTTTATTGTATTTTTTTTTTTTTCCGTTTTTGTTATTTACTCGAATTGTTTAACACTTTTTTGAAAGTATTGAAAGAAATTTATTTGATTGCATTAAATATTGAGTGAAATATTTGTTTTATTTTGTATTAAAAAGAATAGAGAATATTTTGTTTATTTTGTTTTGTATTTTTTGAAATAATTAGAACTTTATGGGTTTTATTTATATTGAAATATAATAAGTATCACACCAACAATATCAGAGTTTCCTACAAATTTTTTATTAATGTTTTGATAATTATAATTCAAACTTTCATCTTACTATTTTTGTTTCTTTTATACTTTTCATTTTATACTACACCTATGGGAAGAAAGATTTTAACATGTTTTAGTTTATGTTATGTTGTAATTCATTTGAATGTTTTATGAAGCTTTTGTGTGTGTGTGTGTATGTGTGTGTTAGAGTCGAATTTTTAGGCAAAAGAAAGCAAAAATTTATTTGATTACTGTACAATTTTTTTTTTCTTTTCATTTTTTTAGAAACATGAAACAGATAATTAAGCATTGAATCTGATGTGAAAAACTATCTTTGATTACAGTAAATGTTGAGTAAAATATTTTGTATTCATAAAATTATATTTTGTTTCTTTTTCTCTGTGTTTTTTTTTTTTTTTAATTTTTTAATTTTTTACTTTTTTTCGAATGTTAAAAAATATATGAGTTTTAATTGTATTGAAATATAATATGTATCATGAGTAATTTTAGGACACCTACTTGTGTTCTACTTGTATACTTGTATCCTACCAAAAATGATGTGGCTATTAAAATCACCATTGGGCTACAATATCAAAGTTTCCTACAATTTTTTTATTAATGTTTTGATAATTATAATTCAAACTTTCATCTTGCTATTTTTATTTCTTTTATACTTTTCATTTTAAACTACACCTATGGGAACAAAGATTTTAACTTGTTTTAGTTTATGTTATGTTGTAATTCATTTGAATAATCTATGAGGGTTTTTTTTTTTTTTTTTTTTTCCCATTTTTTAGAAGCACGAAACTGATAATTAAGCATTGAATCTAATATGAGAAGCTTTATTTAATTACAAGCCGGAGGATGATTTTAATAGCCACATCATTCTTAGTAGGATACAAGTAGGCATCCTAGAATTACTTGTGATACATATTCTATTTCAATACAATTAAAACTCATACATTTCTAAACATTCAGAAAAAAAAAGAAAAAACAAAAAACAAAAAAAACAAAACAAAACATATTTTTATGAATACAAAATATTTTACTCAACATTTAATGTAATCAAATAAAGCTTCTCACATCAGATTCAATGCTTAATTATCTGTTTCGTGTTTCTAAAAAATGAAAAATGAAAAAAATAAAATAAAAAATTTGTACAGTAATCAAATAAATTTTTGCTTTCTTTTACCTAAAAATTCGAGTATAATACACACACGAAAAAAAAAAAGAAAAAAAAAAGCATAAAACATTCAAATGAATTACAGCATAACATAAACTAAAACATGTTAAAATCTTTGTTCCCATAGGTGTAGTTTAAAATGAAAAGTATAAAAGAAATAAAAATAGTAAGATGAAAGTTTGAATTATAATTATCAAAACATTAATAAAAAAATTGTAGGAAACTCTGATATTGTTGGTGAAAAACTCTAAACAGATAAATATCATAGTTATGCGGAATTAACAGATATTTATCAAAGCAAACAATCACCAAAATATAAACAATCACACACAAGGATTTTGGTGACGAAGAGGAAACCTTTTAGACACTGATCTAAGAGTAAAACCTCTCCGAAGTAGCCAAACTCAGGAAATCACTATCAAAAGATTACCCAGAGATTACAAACACTAGGAACACTTACAACCCTTTTGCAAGACCTTGGCTCTGTAAGATCGATAAGCCTACAACTCGTCTTCTTGCTCACAATCTTCTTCAACGTGATTCTCCTTTATTGGATTATTCCGATAGACTTCTCAATAAAGCTCAATGAAACTGACAATAATCCTCTAAGAGGAATAATTAGGCTCACAGATTTTCTCTCTAAGTATAACCTCTCACGAAACCTATGGTAGAATTTCATCCATCTCTCTCTATAAAGATGTATATATACACCCAACAAAACCTTAGACCTAACACACTTAAAATCACGTTTTTTAGCATAAAACTTACGGGGTGTCTGGACAGGTTAATGGGTTGTCCAAACAAGGCCTTGCGGAGCAAAAATAGAGTTTCTGAAAATGCTGTCCAGACATGGCATGCAATGGGTGAAACTGCATTTTCGAAATGTTGTCCAGCCTTGATCAACAGCTCCGATCGATGGGCGTTTGTGGTTTAATTGAGCTGAAATTTTGTAGGGACGTTCATGACACATGAATCTACATTATGAACGGTGGAGATTTGATTCTGAGCATTCTGTATCAGTGTTTGAGTCTATGAATTGTAGCCTTTGCATTTTAGAACTGAATTAAGCCAACACAATAACTAACAAACTCACCCTTTGGCAATTCGGTGACAAAACCAAAATGCCGAGCCAATCCCATCATCTCTCCATATTTACTCCCCCTTTTTGTCACAGAATGACAAATGGTCTTCATGTTTCCTGAAACACTTCACAAAATACATCAAGGCATATGTGGAATAAAAATACATAAATAAAACTCATGATAAAAAAAAAATGACGTAGAATGCAAGATCATAAAAAAATATCAGCAAAACTCTCCCTCAATGTTGACTCAATTATCAAGAAAGCAAAACATGTTTCTCCCCCTCAAAAGTCAAATGAACACAAATGATATACACATCAATGACTCATGTATTGCATAATAAATATCCCAAACATGCTCCAAATATGCAAAATATACATGATACTAGAAATGGCAAGAAACTCATATTGCTTAACCCAAGCAAAGAAAAATGTTTCATTCAACCCATGCTTGTGTGGTGTGTGCGTAAGCAATCCAAAGAGAAAAATTTCCAACTTACAAATGAGGAGAAAGTTTCACTACTATGAGGTTTTGACAAGTATATCAAATCAAAAGTCAAACCTTATCATATTAGGGCCTAGCCACTCTCATTCTATACATTTCTCTTTGTAAAACATTTTGCACAAGTTTGACACAGTGAAATAAATTCCTTTTGGAATATGATCTTTTGATTTTATTTGTTTCACTGTTTTGTTTCTTTTTCTCTTTGAGAAAGTGTCCTTAAACTTTTGGTACTTATCACAAAAGAGAAAGCATGAATTTTTTTTAAGCCCTAGGTTCAACTAGCATATGGTCAATTTGAAAAAATATGACTAGTCAAAAAAAAAAAAAAAAACCTCATATAGTTACCTAACAGACTTCACAAATAAAGTTAAGCAAAACCTCAATTTAAGCTTAAATGTGCACAAGAGATAAAACATAGGCAAAACGTACCACATAAGCTCAGGCTTTAGGTAACCACAAAAATAAGTCAATTGAACACAAATTTTCATCTCATGTATATTAAGAACATTCCAAGACACAAGGAATTAAATCCATGAAAGCAACATGAGAAATTAATGGATTATCTAGGTGCATAAGATAAAAGAAAGAAAAGAAAGACAACCAAAGTAAAATATTTTTGTCTTTTTGGATTTTTTTCTCAAAAGAAATGCAGACAAATGAAAGACAATTCAAAGCAATAAAACAAGAATACAATGCAAAAAGAAAAAAACAGCATGCTCTAGGATATGCGAAGATATGCAAGAAAATTAATCCTAGGCATGTGAGTGACTCACCTAACATAAGGTGAGATCATCACCACTCCCCCTCAAGGGGTGAATGGTATCATCATTCCTAACCGACACTTGAGAAAGCTTAGGTCTAGACTTATAACTTTGTTCAAACTTATCTAGCCTAGATATCACTTCTCTCATCATTGTGACCAAACCCTCACTTCTTTCCTAGAATAGGAATTTTTATTTATATGCACATGAGGTTTCAAATTAAAACAATGAGGTCGAATGTGACCCACTTTTCCACAGTGATGACATGTAGGGACAAACCTTTGAGAAGGTAATTTCCTAGGAAGATGCACGACTCTAGGTTTAGGGTAAGATGCACGAGGCTCAATGTAAATTTTCTTACCTTTCTTATCTTGAGAAGTCGGAACAGCTGCTTGCTTTTCTTCACTTGAAGATTCTTCTACTTTCACTGGTTTAACAAAAACAGTCTTTGAAGTAGAAGCAAGGTTAGAAGACAAAGAATCAGTTTTATCAAATCTTAAACCAGATTTGTCACCAAAATGTTTCTGAACATGCAACATTTTATCTAGCTTTTCACTAGAGGAATTTCTCAAATGATTTCTAGTAGGGGTGGGCAAAAACCCGACCGACCCGCAAACCCGCCCCGAGCGGGTTTTATGTATATTTTTGCGGGTTCGGGTAGGATCTCTCCAACCCGTGCGGGGCGGGGCAAGTTGCGGGTATAGAGATTTATTTCATGCAGGTACCCGCCCTGCCCCGATCCGACCTGCCCAATTATAAAACTAAAAAAACCCTAACCTAATTTCCTAACTCTATCTCTCTTTCAGTTTCAGCCACCGTCTCTCCCTCCCTCCCTTCCTCTCTCAGTCTCTCGTCTCTTGCTCTCTTTCCATCTCTCTTGCTCTCGCTCTCACTCTCTCTCCGTCGCTCTTGCTCGCTCTCTCTAATATGTTGTCTCTCCGTCTCTCATCTGCGCCGCTGCTCCACCTCAAATCACTGGCTGTTGCGCCACTCCCACCTCCACTCCACAGACCACGATCCACGATCCAGGTTTTTCTCTCTCTCTCTAGACCTCTTTCATGAATGGGAACCAAGAGATATCTTTTATCATTAAGATCTAATCATTCTTTGATTTTCTATTCCATTGTTTATAGGTTTGATGTTGGGTTGGGTTGTGTTTGTTTGTTTCTTGGTATTCTGATGTAGGGTTTGTTTGAAAATGGAGGACAAGAAACCTGTAGAAGAGACGAAAATGGAGGAGAAGAACCCAACCTGCACAACCCGCATCTCCCCGCCCTGCACAACCCAAACCTGCGCGGATTTTGTTAATTTTGCTCTGGTGACAGGTTGAGAAATTCAAAGCCCGCAGGTGCGGGGCGGGTGGGAAAAAAGCTCATACCCGCCCCGCCCCGATCCGTGCCCACCCCTAATTTCTATATTCATTCAAATCATTTTGAAGGGATTTAATCTTAGCAATTAACACATGATTTTCAGATGTAAAAGTATTGCAAACAGCATGTGAATCACTCAAAGTTTTCAACAAATTATCCCTTTCAAATTCAAGATTCTTAACATCCTTAACAATTTTCAAGTTAGTATTTCTAAGCATAGAAAATTTTTCCATCAAATTGTTAAAGGAGTGTTGAAGATCATTAACGCCTTTTGATTCATTACCAGATGTAGATTGAACATCTGATTGATTAGAATCATCAGAATCATAAGAAGCAATAAAAGCCATATAATTAGAAGTTTATTCCTCATCGGTGTCACTCACGGTAATATTGAAAGCTTTTTGGTCTTTTGGCTTATTACTCTTGAGGTTAGCACAATCATTGCGAACATGACCATAGCCAGAACACTCATAACATTTTGGTGACGAAGAGGAAACCTTTTGGAAACCGATATAAAAGTAAAACCTCTCCGGGGCAGTCAAATCTAGGAAATTACTATCAAAAGATTATCTAGAGATTACAGACACTAGGAACACTTACAACCATTTACAAGACCTTGGCTCTGTAAGATCGACAAGCCTACAACTCGTCTCCTTGCTCACAATCTTCTTCAACGTGATTCTCCTTTACCGGACCATTCCGATAGACTTCTCAATAAAACTCAATGAAACTAACAATAATCCTGCAAGAGGAATAATTAGGCTCACACAAATTTTCTCTCTAAGTACAGCCTCTCACAAAACCTGTGGTAGAATTTCGTCCATCTCTCTCTCTATAAAGATGTATATATACCTCCGACAAAGTCCTAGACCTGACACACTTAAAATCATGTTTTTGGGCCTAAAACTTATGGGGTCTCCGGACAGGTTAGGCTGTTCAGACAGGGCCTTGCGGAGAGTTTCTGGAAATGCTGTCCAGACATGGGGAAGGCCTGTCCGGACAAGGCATGCAATGGGTGAAACTGCATTTTGAAAATGCTGTCCAGCCTTGATCAACAGCTCCGATCGATGGACATTTGTGGTCCGATTGGGTTGAAGTTTTGTAGGGACGTTCATGACACATGAATCTACATAATGAACGGTGAAGATTGGATTTTGAGTATTCTATATCAGTGTTTGAGCCCATAAACAGTAGCCTATGCATTTTGGAACTGAATTAAGTCAATATAAGAACTAACGGTTGGTGTGATACTTATTATATTTCAATATAGATAAAACTCATAAAGTTCTAATCATTTCAAAAAATACAAAACAAAAGAAACCAAATATTCTCTATTCCTTTTAATACAAAATAAAACAAATATTTCACTCAATATTTAATGCAATCAAATAAATCTCATTCAAAAAAGTGTTAAACAATTCGAGTAAATCACCAAAACGAAAAAAAAGAAAAACAAATACAATAAAATATTTAAATGAATTAAGACCTAAAATTTCATTAGTGTGATACCTATTATATTTCAATACAAATAAGCTTTCTAGAGAAACAAACATAAAAATAATCAATTCACAGTCGTTGAAAATCTATACATAGGTACACAAAGATAAATCTAAGCAACGAAATTTTCGATTAAATAAAAACCTTAGACTAAATAAAATACAGAGCAAAATAAACAAAAAAAGTTAATAATTTTTTATGTTTCTATATATATATATATATATATTTTTTGCACAACATTCAAATAAACAGACTATAATCTTTCATTAGCCCACTAAAAATCCAAACAATTTATTAACTTAATTAAGAAGTTTCAATTTTTATCAAAGTACAAATTGAAAAAATAAACAACCTACAAATACAGTTAGTACTCAATTACAGTTATTTGAAGAAACAAATAATTAAGCATTAAATCTGATGTGAATTAGGAAAAAAAAATCTGATGTGAGAAGCTTTATTTGATTACATTAAATGTTGAGTAAAATATTTTGTATTCATACAAATATATTTTGTTTCTTTTTCTCTGTATTTATTTATTTATTTTATTTTTTTTTCGAATGTTCATAAATATATGAGTTTAAATTGTATTGACATATAATATGTATCATGAGTAATTCTAGGACGCCTACTTGTGTCCTACTAAAAATGATGTGGCTATTAAGATCGCTCTTGGGCTTGTGATTGATCATTATTGAATTTTTATTAAATGATGATTTTAATAGCCACATTATTCTTAGTAGGACACAAGTAAGCATTCTAGAATTACTCTATGTATCATACCAACAATATGATAGATTCTTACTAATTTTCTATTAATGCTTTGATAATCATAATCCAAGTTTTATTCTTGTTATATATATTTTTATTTCTTTATACTTCTTTTCATGTGAAACTACTTTGATGGGAACAAAGATTTTACAATGTTTTAGTTTATATAAATTAAACTAAATTTAATGGTCTTATGTTTTAATTCATCTCTGTGTGATTGTCTCATTAAGTACATGTTCAATACACTTAAAAAAAAAAAAAAAAAAAATGCATGTTCAATAGTGTACCTGTATATAACCTTTAGTATGTCTTTTCGTTATAAGATGCATGATAAATTTTTTCACATGAAAAGTAAGATGATGATGCGTTTAAATTTTAAAATTAAATTAAATTAATAAAGAATCCCGCGTATAGCACGGGTTATGTTATAGCTTATAGCTTTAAGTTTAAGATTTGTTGTCCCTAAGAGATAGCTCAATCGGCTAAAGACCACGCCTTATGAAACGAAGGTCACTAGTTCAAATCCTCCCTCGTCCTCTTATGGAGACATGTCAAAAAAAAAAAAAAAGTTTAAGATTTGTTGAAATTTTTTTAAAACTGAGCCATATGACGACGTGGTTTTACAATTAAAGCATTTGTTTTTTTTTTAAAAATTAATTGAAGACAAAACTACGTCGTTCTGCAGTTCTAGATATATTCATCCCTTCCTCTCTCATATATATATATATATATATATATATATATATATATATATATTCATCTCTTCCTCTCTCGCTGCCGGCTGCTTAAAGGGTTTTGATTTTTACTACTCTATATCAGTCTCTATCGGTCTACTTTGTTTTTACTACTGCTTACTGGGTTCTGATTACTGTCTACTGGGTTAGTGTGTTTGAAAACTTTGAATCGTTTGATGCTGTTCGGAATGCCCAACCCATTACTAAATCGGCTGCTTAATGGGTTTTGATTACTGTCTACTGGGTTAGTGTGTTTGTTCCTATTCTAACTCCATTTTTTTCCTTGACAGGTTACTGGAGCACTCGGAACAGGCGCACGGCTACTTCCTGTTCTAACTCGATTTGTTTCCTTGACAGGTTCTGTTGTATTGGCCTAATGTCTCATAGTTTGCCTCTATTTCCTTCCTTTACCTTAATAGTCTAATGGAATTATATGATATTTAATAGATTCATGCTTGATTTTCTGCTTATGCATCTTGATATATTCATGTCTCTTGGTGATTTAATTGTTGATAGCCTTCTGCCTGATCTGCTGCGCCTGTCTGTATTGAGTTTAGCGGAACTTAACCTAGAAGGGTTTTATTAAAAAGCTTTTCTTTTTATTCTCTGTTTTGAAAAGAAAAAAAAATGATAATGTGGACTTTCTATTGGTGTGATTAGGTATTGCCTTGACTCTTGCTGTATCAACTAATTTATAAATCATAGTCTGCCTCTATTTCCTTCCTTTACTTTAATAGTCTAATGAAATTATATGATATTTAATGGTGGGCTTTTACGTGCATAACAGATTCAGTAGTACAAAGAGTAATGCTAGAATTTCATGCTTGATTTTCTGCTTATGCATCTTTATATAGTCATGTCTCTCTTTTTTTTTTGATAAGTAAATATGATATAAAAGAGCGCAGAGGGGCGCAACCCACATACACGGGAAGTATACAAGAGAGCGCCTAAGAGGGAGAAAAATGAAGAAGAAAATCAGAGAAGCTAATTCCTATAGGATCTAGCCAAGCGGCCGTCCAGGAATACAAAGTAAAGAAGAAAAAAAGAGTCAATTCCTCTATAGTCCTAGTGGTGTTCTCAAAGCATCTAGCATTCCTTTCATTCCAAATACACCACATAAGACACAAAGGGATCATCTTCCACACTACCGCGCTTCGAGAACTTCCTCCCGACCACCAACAATCGAACAAGCCCCTCACCTTACAAGGCATGACCCAGAGCAGCCCAAACCGATCAAAAATAGTATGCCAAAGAACGCTTGTGATCTCGCAATGGAGAAGAAGATGATCAACCGACTCTCCATTCTTCTTGCACATACAACACCATTCCACTACCACTATGTTCCTCTTCCGCAGGGTGTCGTGAGTCAAGATTTTGCCTAAGGCCGCGGTCCACCCGAAGAAAGCCACTCGCAATGGCACCTTAGTACGCCAGATGCTCTTCCAAGGAAACACTTCATGATCACATTTAGACAAGGCCTTGAAGAGAGACTTAACTTCGAAATTGCCTTTCTTAGACGAAGACCATCGAATACAATCCATAGAACCTAAGGATATCTTGTACGAGTACAACCGATCAAAGAAAGAGGAGATCAAATCCATCTCCCAATCCTGAACTGACCTCACAAAAATGACATTCCATTCGACAACCCCATTCCTCCAAATAAAGTTATCCTTCACCCAAGCTTCTTTGTGTCTGGCTATGTTGTACAAAGACGGGAAAGCATGAAAGAGGAGTCCCCACGCCAAATATCATGCCAAAAACGAACTTTCGAACCCACCCCCACCTCATAACGAATACCTTTGGCAAAAAAATTCCAACCTTGCCGAATGTGCTTCCATAAGCCCACACCATGGGAACCCGAAACCTCCTTAGTGCACCAACCACCCTCCTGATCTTCATATTTAGCTTTGATAACCTTATACCATAGAGCCTCACTCTCATTAGCATATCTCCAAAGCCATTTACCCAGAAGAGCTTGATTAAATTGATGCAACTTCCAAATGCCAAGCCCACCATACCGAAGGGGACGACAGACTTGATTCCAATTTACAAGATGTAGCTTATGCTCGTCACCCATCCCTCCCCATAGGAAGTCTCTTTGTACTTTCTCAAGTCTTTTAGCTACACTTATAGGAATCGGAAACATAGACAAAAAGTAAGTCGGAAGATTAGAGAGCGTACTCTTAATGAGAGTTAAACGGCCTCCTTTAGAGAGATACATTCTCTTCCAACCTGCCATCTGACGCTCCATTTTTTCGATCACATCATTCCACATAACCTTATCCTTATGCCCCGCCCCAAGAGGGAGACCCAAATACTTCATCGGCAAATCGGCAACACTACACCCAAGAATATTAGCTAAAACCCCTATGTTCTCCACTTCACCAATAGCCACAATTTTAGATTTACCAAGATTCACTCTCAAGCCCGACACAGCTTCAAAACATAAAAGAATGAGACGCACATACCGGATTTGCTCGATAGAATCTTCACAGAAAATCAAGGTGTCGTCAGCAAATAAAGAGTGAGAGACCACTACCTCCGATAACCCCCTATTTCCCACCGAGAAACCCGTCAAAAAGCCTTGGTCAACCGACACATTCACCATCTTGCTCAAGGCCTCCATAACCAGCACAAAAAGTAACGGAGAAAGGGGATCCCCTTGCCGAATTCCCCTTGAGCTATTAAAGAAGCCTTCCGGAGAACCATTCACAAGAATGGAAAATTTTACCGATGTAATACACCACTCCATCCACGCCCTCCACCTCTCACCAAACCCACACCTATGCAGCAAATACAACACAAAGTCCCAATTCACATGATCATAGGCCTTCTCCAAGTCTAATTTGCAAAGAACACCGGGCACCCCTGACTTCATGCGACTATCCACACTTTCATTTGCAATAAGGACAGAATCTAGGATTTGGCGTCCCCCAATAAAAGCATTTTGAGAGTATGATATGATCTTCCCCAATACAGTTCTCATCCTGATTGCAAGAACCTTAGAAACAATTTTGTACACCCCTCCCACCAAACTAATAGGCCGAAAGTCCTTCATCTCCACCGCATCTGCCTTTTTTGGGATCAAGGAAATAAAAGTTGCATTCAAACTCCTCACCAACTGCCGTCTATGATGGAACTCGGCAAAAACCGCCATGACATCATGTTTGACAACACCCCAGCAGGCTTGAAAAAAAGCCATGGAGAAACCATCCGGACCCGGAGCCTTATCGCCATCCATGCCTTTAACCACCTCCCAAACTTCCTTTTCCTCAAAGTCTCTTTCCAACCACCTATTATCCTCCTCATCTATGGACAAAAAAGACTGGTTGTCCAATTTAGGACGCCACGTGCTCTGTTCCGAGTATAAGCTTTGATAATAACTCACAATGTGAGCTTTTACCTCAGCTGGATCATCGGAAAGAACACCATTAATACGCAACTCTTCCACACGATTGAACCTGCGGTGAGAGTTAGCCATCTTGTGAAAGAAACGAGTGTTGCGGTCCCCCTCCTTGAGCCACAAAGTTCTCGATTTTTGACGCCAATAGATTTCTTCACAAAGCAAAGTGTTCTCCAATTCTTTCACCATATCCGCCTTTCGGACCTTTTCCTCATGTGCTAACCCTCTTGCCTCTGCCAAATCATCCAACTCCTGAATACCTCCCAACAACTCCTTTTTCTTTCTCCCAATGTCCCCAAACACCTCCTCATTCCACTTTTTCAAATCCAATTTGAGAGATTTCAGTTTCTTAGCAAGCACAAAACTAGGTAAACCCTCAAAAGAATAAGATCCCCACCAAGAACTAACCTTATCAACAAAGCCTTCAGCTTTAAGCCACATATTTTGAAATTTAAAGCTCTTATTACCTCCACAGGGGGCCCCACAATCCAATAATAAAGGGAAGTGATCGAATATCAAGCGCTGAAGTCTTCTTTGTGACACTGCAGGGTAGTGATCTTCCCAATCCGAGGAAATCAAGAAGCGGTCAATTCTAGACCAGCTCTCATTTTCTTGATTATTAGACCACGTAAATTGACCCCCCGTCAAGGGCATGTCCACCAAATTGTTCTCTGAGATGAAATCCGAGAAATCCATCATGCCAGTGGAATAGTAAGAAACACTGGAGCGCTCACTAGGGAACCGAACGATATTAAAATCCCCTCCAAGGCACCAAGGAACCTCCCACACATTCATCAAACCAGCCAACTCTTCCCAAAGAGCCCTTCTCTCCCCATCCTCATTCGGACCATAAACCCCCCCAAACGCCCACTCCCAATTATCCTCCACATTTTGAAAAGAGCAAGCCAAGGAAAAATGCCCCACACACTCCTCCTTACACTCCACCACCCTCCTATCCCACATCAATAACATCCCCCCCGACAAACCAATCGACCCTTTAAACTTCCATCCTACATGTTGGCCTCCCCAAAGACTATGAACCACCTCTCGGGAAATATCCTCCATCTTCGTCTCAATCAAACAAACTACATCAACTTTCCACTCTTTCAATAAACCCCTAATACGCAACCTTTTTTTGAGGGCATTCAACCCTCTCACATTCCATGCTACTATGTTAAGCTTCATGATCCACCAACGTGCCCCTCTCACAATCCTTGAGCTCCTTTAATCCTGTTGGGGCTGGAACATAGGCAAAGATGCCTCCCAAATCAGCATCACCCTGAATCCTAGAAGCTTCAATAGAGTTGAACAACAGCTCCAACTCCCCTGTCTTCCCTTCATCTGAAATACCAATTTTAGGGCAGAATTTGAGGCAATTATTAACTACCCAATTGGAAGACATCAATCCTGGCCCTAACTCCTCCAACCCAACAGACTCTGGGATCCTTTCCTCTTCCAAGCTAGAGCTAGTCCCGAAAGGCTCCATTGCCGGCATACACTCCACTCCTTTTTTTCCTTCAAATAACTGCGGACTCGTACTGCTTGCCTCCCCCCTACAGAATTCCTGGGAACAGCTCCCCTCTACTTTCCCTTTATTCCGACTAGAGGGTATCTCCACCAGGAACTGATCAGTACCCACACCCGTACTTGCCCCCCCAACTCTTGTCTCCACAATACACTTCGGCATGTTCTGAGTGTTTTCCCGCTGGAATTGCATTGCCGGCATCCTCTGGACTGAAGCCGGCTTCGACCCCAGTCTCCCTGTCCCCTGCCCATACGTCGCAACACTTCCCCCAGCTTCTCCGGCACTCTCTGGATAGATTCCGGTCTCCACCAAAAATATCGGCGAGCTCTGGGAATTTTCCGGCGAAACTTGCGTCTCCGGCACCCTCTGGGTTGATTCCGGCCTCGACCCCAGAAGCCCTTTCCCCTGCCCATACATCGCCACACTTTTCCCAGCTTCTCCGGCATCCTCTGGACAGATTCCGGTCTCCACCAAACATATCGGCGAGCTCTGGGCAATTTCCGGCGAAACTTGCGTCTCCGGCACCCTCTGGATTGATTCCGGCCTCGACCCCAGAAGCCCTTTCCCCTGCCCAGAAGCCGCAATCGTGCCTACCGACACATCATCCCATGTTTTCTGCCCAAAAAGCCTTCTCCTATAAGTCAACAAAATCTTTCCCTTTCCGGTAGACTGACCCTTCGCCGGCGAGGTGGAGACTCTGTTGCTTGGGTTCTCTCCGACCATAATCCCAACTCCGTCCCGAGCAGAGGTGCCGGCAAACTCTGTAAAGATACCCCTTTCCGCTGATCCAGCCCTTCCACCCACAGGTAAAAACTTCTCGGCCAGCACCGACGAGTTCACCGATTGTACCACGTGAGGTCTGAGCTCCAACGATTTCTTCTCAGTCTCCTCCCTGAGTGCCACCTCAGCTGAGAGACATAAGTTCAGTCTCTTGGTGATTGAATTGTTCATTAACAACAGATTCTGTCTCTTGTTGATTGAATTGTTTATCAAGGTCAAACTACTTTTGAGTAAATGAATGCAAGGGAGGAAAAATATCTAACAATTGTTTTTTGTTTTTGTGTATGTAGGTCAAGCCCTTGAGTCCTTGAATAAGAAAGAACCTTCATATGATATTTCTGCACTTGCTAGAGGGGTATTTTTAAGTATTGTCTTAGGCTCTTACCTAATCAAATATATTTTTCTGCTACCTGTTTTGGGTCTTAGGCTCTTAGCTAATCAAATCTATTTTACATTTATTATGCCATTTTGTTTTGTTCCTTATGTTTTTGTGTTTTTCTTTGCTTTTTCATCATGTTCTATGTCATAAGTCAGTGAGTGACCATCTTCTATGCATATTGGTTAAGTAAATGTTGAGAATTGTTTTTACCAATCTAGTTTTATAATCTTCCCTGCAAGTTACATAGGCTGCTGCTCAATAGTCTTAACTTAAGGTAGATTGTATTGTTCATAAGAATTTTTATAGGATAATTTATATTTTTCCTTTGTACTTAGTAGAATATGTAGCTTGAAAAGGGAGGATAGAAGTGTGATATATGGCTTTTTGAACTCGTATGATGTGATCTCATCTCTATGTTAACCATAGAACATATCTTTCCAAACCCTAGAAGTTTTTCACAGGATTTATCGTTACTCATGCGTGCTAAGTGTTTGATTATTTTTCTGTGACCAGAAGCCAAAAGAAATTATTATTATTATTTTTCCTTACGTTGAGTAGGAATGGCAAACAGCAAGTACGAGTACGTTAAGTCATTCGAAGTAGAAGACGAGGTCATGCTGCCCAACTTGATCGTTGTTCGAATCGACGGTCGCAATTTTCGGAGGTAAAACTGCTTCCTTAGTCTTCACGCATTTGAACAAATGGATATGTGCATGCTGCAATGGTTATATGTCCAGTTTGTTACCGATGAGCATTGTGCTATTCTAGTATGTGGATGGGTTTCACTATAGACAAGTAGATACTTTAGTTGATTTCAATATACGATTGCTTGGGTACCCAGTTTATGTTTGGTGCTAATTATGCAATCATTTTGCTTTTTATGTATATGCGGGTGAATTTTAACATGTGCATTCAACTATACCTTGACTTCTTGGCTATTAGATAAGCAAAGCAAGATCTTAGACTTCTATTACAACGAGGAATCCCTACAAAACAGTAAAGCAAACCAAGTTAGAAATTTGAAACAACATTTAGTAACATGCCTAAGGTGACACTAGGCATTGGCTCATTGACTGCCCACATACAGTTTTGTGTTATCTTTGCAATAAATTCAGGATTCTGATTATTCGATTGCATGAATCAATGCAGCATGGAACCTAGATGTATTCCGGCTTTATTTTGTTTATATAATTTTTGATAATGTGGTAGGTTTTCTGAAGTTCATGAGTTTGAGAAGCCAGTTGATGGGAGAGCTTTGAATTTGATGAACTTGTGTGCAACTGCCATTTTAGAGGAGTATCCAGACATAGTCTTCTCATATGGGTTCAGTGATGAGTACAGGTAGTTCATTTCGCTAGTTAATAGTGTTAGCTCTAAATGCATTACTTGTGCATT
Source organism: Corylus avellana (assembly GCF_901000735.1). Lineage (NCBI taxonomy): Eukaryota > Viridiplantae > Streptophyta > Magnoliopsida > Fagales > Betulaceae > Corylus > Corylus avellana. The sequence goes on along the minus strand of NC_081543.1, from coordinate 17,144,286 downwards.
ATTAAGTTCCCTAGGTGAAGCTTCATGGTTTCTTGGTGGTATGAGTTGCAGTTTTGTTTTCAAGAAGACATCAAAGTTCTACCAAAGGCGTGCCAGGTTTTTAATCTGAACTTAACTCTGATATTCTGTGGTCTTTGATGCATGTAAGTGGTTGTCTGTTGGGGATTATTGATGTCATGTGAGTACTGGAAATGCCTTTCACTTTTTAATTTTACTTTCGTTGCACACACAAGAGACCCTAAGAAAGTAGTGTACTATTATTGATCAAAACTATAGCATCAAGGACCATAGCAATTAAAACAGGCATGAGAAATATTAGCATTTTCTGCACTGTGCTAAAATGAAATAGCATAGGCAACTAGGCACACCCTGCGTATAGCATGGAGAAATGATTGTTCTGGATCCCTATCGTAGTTTTTGTTTTGTAACAGTCATTTGATTTGCAAGTTTCAATCATGAGATTTTACTTGATTTGTTATTTAAAAAAAAAAAAAACAAAAAACAAAATTGCTAACTTGCTGCCTTAAATTGATCATGCAGCAAACTGCTATCCCTCATTGTATCTTTCTTCTCTTCTGTATATGTCATGAAATGGAAAGAAATTTTCTCTGAGAAGGAGTTGAAATATCCCCCATCATTTCAGTCACGGGTAATATGCTGTGCTTCAAAAGAAGTTCTTCAAACATATCTTGCATGGAGACAAAATGATTGTAAGTTGTCAACAACTGATGTTAAACATCATCTAAACGATTTTAAGTAGTTCTATACCAAATTTCTTGTATAGATTCATTTTTATGTGATCTATCATTAGAGTTTTCCTGAAATGATATTTTTGAACACAAGAACGAACTTGAGACTTAAAGAGGAAATTCATCAACTATGTGGTTATATCTTACTATTCACATTTATCTTATTGAGTTATTTATCTTTTTTTTTTTAATCTTCCTTTTTCAGGTCATGTTAATAACCTGCATGACACTTGTCTCTGGATGTTGGTTAAAGAAGGAGAGACTGAAAGGGATGCACAAGAGTTTTTAAAGGTGCTAATTTTAAGTCTTTCTATGCATATTTATGTATATGTATTTTACATGCATATACTTATTGTACTTATCCCCAAAAAAAAAAAAAAATGCATATACTTATTGCAAGTAAAAGTAAGTGGTAGGTATTTTCTTAACTACCCCCACATATGCATTGTTATAAAGGAAAGTTACACACTTCAATTGTTTCCTATTTTACATTTTTCCTATACCAAATTGTACATTATGTTCTTTTAAATGTTACTTCCACTGTTTCTACTGATTTTTGTGTCACCATTTACTTGTTTATAGTTTAACTACTTGGTGGCAGATTTAAGCAAATTTTAGTTCATTTATTTGGGTTTTAATTTTTGTCCAGTTTCATATTCAAATAATTGTTTTGGTTTCCTGAACCAGCATACAAATTTTTTTTTTTTTGAATCCCCATGTTTGTTCATAGTTATGTTGTATCTCTAAACTCTCAGGGCACCCAAAAACAACAGAAAAATGAGCTGCTTTTTCAGAAGTTCCGTATCAATTATAAAAACCTTCCTGCAATGTATCGTCAAGGATCCTGCATTTTCAAAGCTGAGGTAATCTTTGTATTCTACTAAATGAGATCTAGCTCAAATGGTATCTCCTTCCTCCATAACAATGGTTTGGAGGGTGAAATTTGTGGGTTCTATTGGGTGTGCATGTAACCTACCATTAAAAACAAAAAAGGAGTATCTTATTGATCTAAGCATTCAATATTTAACTTTTTGTTTCTTGGAATTGACCATGATGTAAATATAAAATTATTAAAGGAGATGTTGGCTATGTTTGCTAATGTTTTTGTTTTTTAGTTTCAGTTACTTAAAACAAAAACATTAACAAACAACTCAAAACACTCCTCAAAATACAAAACATTTTTTATAAATCTATATTCTTCCCTCTTTGTAGAAATATTTCGACAAAACAGGTGCTTAACTTTTGACAAAGCAAGGATCCTATATCTTGTTCAGTGGAATGTTTCCTTCACTCGCAGGGTACATGATTGGGAAGTGGAGGTCTTGGCCTCTTTTTACATGCTATCGTATTCGCATCCGATAGGCGGGGAAGGGGAGGATAGAATAAGGTGGATCTCTTCTCGTAAAGGCAAATTTAAAGTAAGATCTTTTTATAGGATCCTTGCTTCAAAAGATCCCATTCCTTTCCCTTGGGAAATTATTTGGTGCACCAAGGCTCATTCGAGAGTGGCCTTCTTTGTTTGGACGGCCGCACTTGGAAAGATTCTAACTTTGGACAATGTTCGGAAGAGGGGTATTGTGGTGATAAATCGTTGTTGCATGTGTGAATCAGATGGAGAGTCTGTTGATCATCTCTTTCTTCACTGTGGGGTGGCGCGCACCATGTGGAATGCCATTTTCTTTCGGTTTGGTTTGTGTTGGGTTATGCCGGGTAACGTTAAGGAGTTGTTTGCTTCTTGGTGGACGGGTGGTAAAACCAGCAGCGCCGTTGTGTGGAAGATGGTTCCTCTATGCCTTATGTGGTGCATTTGGAACGAGAGAAATGCTAGATGTTTTGAGGACTCTTCTAGGAATATAGAGGACCTTATTCATTTTTTCTTGTACACCCTTTTCTCTTAGACTGCTGGTTGACTAGCGCCTATAGTGATCAGCTTCCCAGATTCTCTTTTTATGTTATCTTCTTCTTTCTCTTCCTCTTAGTCGCTCTCTTGTATACTCCCGGTGTACTAGGGTTGCGCTCCTTTGCGCTCTTAATCTATATATCTTTACTTATCAAAAAAAAAACTTTTGAACAGGTAAGAGCTAACTTGTTATTCAAAATAGAAAAGAAAAAGGTGGCTGTCTAGCCACCCTAAGTGAAGGAATGGTGGCTGCAACCACCCCTATGCTTGTCAGGGTTGCCACACGGCCACCTCGATCTAGTTGTGGTGGTCGCGTGGCCAACCCTATCCTAGTCGGGGTGGTTGCGCGCCACCCCTCTCTCCCTTGAAGGTGGCCACACGACTACTCTACTTTTTTCTTTTTAATTTTTTTACAAGTAAGGCTCTACATCTGTTTGGATTTCTCAAAATAACTAGGTTTCCTCAGTAGAAAACATTTTCTCAAATATGGACCCCACCTGAATACATTTCTAAAAAAAATTCTCACCTTTATGTCACGTCAAAACATTTTTTCAAACAAAAAATACAAAACACTCCGCAAAAGACGTTAACAAACATAGCATTTGAATCTATTTTTTGTTTTCAGTTCTTTTTTTTATAAGCTGTGAAGATCGTTGAACTCATAATATTTTTGAACAGAAGCGTTGAAAGAAACACGTGTGAACCATTGTATTACATTATAGCATTATTAATGTACAATAAGTGAGTCAGATTGAAAATTATGTTTTTGTCTTAATTGCCATGAATAACAATGCTTTGATGGAAATAAAGACTCGATGAGCCAGAGTTTGAGCATTATTACTATGGTATTTTTTTTCCGTGGCCAAATATTACTAGCCTACATTGTTTAGGTGGAAGAAAATGTAAAGTACAATGAGAATGGCACTCCTGTTAAAAGACTCAGGAGAAAGGCAAGAATTGTCCAATCAGAGAATATAGCTGGGAGAAGCTTTTGGAACGAGCTTCCAAGTCTTCTGAAGGAGGTGGGTGGTTTTACTGAGGATGTGGACAAAGTCAACCCAGAGTATGTTAGGTTCTTCCAATTTGAGAAGAAATTGATGCCATCTACGTGGATTGTAGTTAGAATTGATGGCTGCCATTTTCACAGGTAAATTTATTACATGCATGACAACATAGCTCATTGTTGGTACTGAGTTGGACAATTTTTTCCCCTTTGTTGCTAATCAATTGAAGTTGGAGCATTGTATGATAGACTCCACTTCACAATTGTACGCTTGACCATTAATAAGCTTAATTCTTTTCGTAAGGACATGAAGATCATTAGTCACTGACACAAGCATGCACTTACTACTCCAGGCTTTCACAATTTATGGCAGAAGTGAAAGTGTTCATCCCTTATATTCTCATCTATTGTCCAAAGTATAATACAGCTCTTACAATAAAACAATGTGAAGATATGGTTCATTCAACATCTTACTTTGTGAGAAACAATTTCTGAGAATCAAAATAGTAATAGCTTAGGAGAAGAAATTAAAGAAGACTCCCTCAGACCCAGTTGTTTCCCAATCTGTGATGCATGGAATTTTGTTGTTTGATTATCCTGCTAAGATCCAGTTTGTCTTTTGGTAGATTTTCTGAAGTTCATGAATTTGAGAAGCCAAACGACAAACAAGCTCTGAACCTTATGAATTCATGTGCAGTGGCTGTGTTAGAAGAGATTCAAGATATAATATTCGCCTATGGGGTCAGTGATGAGTACAGGTGTGGCATTTTTTTCACATCTTTAAGCTTTTGGACGTTATAGTTCTACCTGTTTTCTAATCACGTCGATGATGTCATCCAGCTTCGTTTTGAAGAAGGATTCTCAATTCTATCAACGCCAAGCAAGGTTTTTCTCCCACAATTTTTTTTTTGGTTCCTTGAATGTTGTTTTTAAATAGTATTGATGAGGTAATATCATGTTGGAATGGAGGACCACGAGGGACAATTCTCTCCTTGCCTCTTTTGTAACCCATGATGTCTATGAGGGGAAGTTCGGATCTGCAATTTTAAGGGTCCCATGCAGGGGACATCTAATGTTTGTGACAGAAACTGAGAAAGACAGAAACTGATTCTTCATTGATTTGAATAATACACAAAACATTAGCTATATACATCAACCCTAGCAGCAGAAAAGGAAAACTAAGTAAGTTATTTCAAATCCCATAATTTATGGGATATAATAGGACACTAACCAAATCAGCCTAATTCTAGGAATACAGGCTGTTACAAAATTTCCTAAAATAGCTAACTATACAAGTATAGAATACAAGTCATTAAACACGTTTTCCCACAGTTTGATGTATACCTGATCAGGTTTTCTTAATGAAAAATCTATTACAACGTAAAAACTTTCTCTGAGCAGTCTAAAAGACTGCCCAGCAAGCAGAAGATAAAGGTCAACTGATTAAATATATCCTTGATTGGAATTTCCCATGTGGTGAATTCAAACTTCTTTGTATGATCGTCATTATTCATTGTCATTATACATTTATTAACATTATCAAAATGCGGGTAGTGACTGAGATTATGTCATCATGAGTAATGCTCACTGATTTTCCTGTCCCGCAAAGGCACCTTCAGGTGAGGGCACTCTTTTAGGCACTCTAAATGTTAGTTGTTCTGACTTTCCTTGTGTGAAATTCTATTTCGCGAGAAATGTTTTTGTAAGAATAGACTCTTATCATTTTATATGACCGAAGGAGTGGAGTACTAGTTAAAGCTTTAAGATGAAATGGTTTGTTGAGAATCTTTTTTGTCTCTGTTATGTTGTGTTCTGTCCAGATTCTTTTGCCCGGATAGGGGGTCCATACTATTTATTTATTTTTAATTTGGAAGAAACTTGTTGCAATTGTTTCTCTTGAAATTTTTTAGTATTGAAATCACTTTTGCAGTGAAATAGTGTCTGTCATCGTATCATTCTTCTCTTCCATGTACGTAATGAAATGGAAAGAATTCTTCCCTCGGAAGGAATTGAAGTACCCTCCTTCTTTTGATGGGCGTGCTGTATGCTATCCCTCATCTAAGATTCTTCAAGACTATCTGGCATGGAGACAAGTTGATTGTGAGTATTAAATTAATTTTTACAAATAATAATAACAATAGTAATTACTTGAAAACATTGAACTCTTGGATTTTTTTAAACCTGCAAAGTCAAATTAATGACTTTTGCATACAGTGCATAAATTTTTTCTTTCTTAGAACATGGTTGTAACACATTGCAGGCCACATCAATAATCAGTATAATACTTGTTTTTGGATGCTTGTTATCAAGAAAGGAAAAAGCAAAAGGGAAGCCCAAAATTGTCTGAAGGTACCTATGACCTGCTCACCTTTCTCAAAGGCTTATTCCTATACTTTTCTTAGATTTACTTCCTTTCTATGCATGCTTGTTCTGTACGTCAAATTTGCTCTGCTGATTTAATTTTCATTATGATGTGTTTTCTTGTTCTAATGGAATTTCTTTAACCCCATAAGGAAATCATGTTGTTGCCTTTTTAAGATGGAATGCATACTGCAAGCTAGTAAATTAGTCAAGGCATATGGAATTGTTAGCCTTAAAGCTTAAGCCTAAAGTAACTCAGGTTTACCTTGGATCAAGGAGTTCCACAGAGAGTTTATATTTAGAATATGGTCTTCATTTCAAACCCTTTTTAAGAGTTATATTGTTGGAAAATATAGGTCTCTGGCCACCAATCACTAAGTACCACTCTCCTGATGAGAGTAGTTAATCTTTTGTTTTACTGTTAAGTTAATTCCTCATTGAAAATTTTTGTTTTAGTGCTTGGAGCTAGATACCTCCTTAAGCTTGCAGATTTTAAAGTTCTTTCTACAAGCAGTTAAAAAGCTGATACTCTAGATAATTGTTATTCTAAACTCTAATTCTAAGAAAAACATGTATATATCCTCAATAGCTTCATAACCTAAAGTAAATACACTACAAAGTAGAGCGTCAAAGTTTATTTGTAGATCTCTCCTCCCCTTCTGAGAAATGAAGGTGGTGGAGCAAATAAGAGTTTTGAGAATACTATATCAATTAAACATGAAAGACTTGATCACTAAAGCAAGAAAGTGATACTAGCGCAGGTATAGTGATATTAATCTTGTTCTAGGAAAGCCTTGCGGTTTAAGCTTCATTATTAGTAAATTTTACTAATACCATTATTAGCCCAAGAATGGAGAAGCATTTTTGCACTTGCTTCCATACATGTTTCTTGGATTGTTCCCTAGGAATATGTATCTAATATTTATTATGAAAAATACATTACTTATTGAAAAGAGTTATTATAATACTTCCAAAACCAGCAGTCACATGGGCTTCAAAGTCAGTGCTCTGCACTCAAAAATTCCATGTCTTTTTAAATATGCCAATGTTATGTTACCTTGTCTGGTTTGTGACAGTTATAACGTAACTTTAATTTAGGTTTTTTTGTATACTTCGCGTGTACATGGAGGTGCCTTACACTTTTAATGATATCTTGATAAATTATTAAAAAAAAAAATAACGAAGTAAGTTTGGTTTGCATCATTTTGAAATTTATGTTATAGTGAGAGAAGGCATCCTTATGAATGTTAGCTGCTAATGATATTTGCCGATTACGGCTGTTAATCTTCTGTTCAAATTTTAATGTCTAGGGTACTCAAGCACAAGAGAAGAATGAACTACTTATCAAGGAATTCAACATTGACTACAATGAATTAGAAACCATGTTCCGGCAAGGTTCCTTAGCTTTCTGGGAGAAGGTAATCTTCATCTCCTTATCAGCGTAAGTCCTTATATACTGTCAATTGAACTCCTCCTAGATTCTCTTGAACTTGTGCCAGTCCTTCAAAATGTGTGGGTGACAACTTGGCAAACATGATAAAATGTGGATAGAAGTGAATTTCAGCCTGGTCTTTGAGCTCCTCTGGTCAATGCTTAGATGTCCTAAAGCTGATGCCACTCTAGGACCGAGTTTGTAGGTCTATTTGCTTCATACTAAGCCCGAGGTCTGTTTGTGAAATAGAGCTTTTGTATGTAGAAAAAGCCTAAAAGACATTTTTTAGAAAAAACTTTATTTTTAACCTTCTTCCAAAACAGTTTTGGGCTTTTTTTATTTTTATTTTTATTTATTTTATTTTTTATAGCAAAAAAGTGCTTTTTAGCTTTTACCAGAATGACCCATTTTTGTTTGGCACAAAAAAAGTATTTTTTAAGTTTCTTAATGTAATCTCAAACATGCTCTTCGTGTCTAATTTTATGTGATACGTGTATTAGATGAGCTAGGCAGTGAGTTATGTCATTATGATAACTTTTGTTGAGAGATTAGATTGTCAACTGTCTATCGAGCAGAAGATAGGAAAGGTGAGAAAGTTGGGACAATAATTTGGTTGGCTTCCTTCAATCTTAGTGGTTTGTGGTTCATAACATCCTAGTTCTTAGTAATGTTTCCTTGATAATTTATCCTCTCAAGCTCAGATTATGGTTTTGTATGCAGGAGGACATTACTATGACACATGAGAACACAGCATCGGTAGAAACTTCTCACAGAAAAGTTATTGTAGAACATTGTGATATAATCAAGCCCGAGTTTTGGGAAGCACATCCAAGCATCCTTGATGAGAACCACCTACTTTTTGAAGCATTGATTAACAATTTTTCTTACCAACATGAATCTCTTGGAAAAGTTCCATTGCCTTAATTTTTTGTATTTTGTATGCATATGAAGTTTTTATCCATCAGCTTTTCCAAGTTCTTGAGAGTTAGAAATTGAAAATATCTCACAACTCTACTTTCAACTAATATTTAACCTTAGAATTTCAATTGTAATTAGGGATGTAAGTACATTCAAAAGCATTGCAATTTGGATCCTCCATAAGTGGAAGTCATTTTTTCACTTGCTCTCTTAGTTTGCTCCTCTTATCCATTTTTGCTTTCTCCCAACCCCAAAGCTTGTCTCCACAAACTTTACCTAAACTTCCCATGGCTCACCGGATGGACTCACCCTCTTCAATTAACAATCACCTTCATCCTCCCACCCTTTCCTTTGCCTCCACTTCAACTATGCCGGAGGCCTGGACTCAATCGTTACCCGATTAGAGTGACTCTGTTGGCATTGATATCTATGATAATGTCATTTTTATCTACATCCAATCTTACAAGAAGCTGTTGTTGCCCATCCTCGTAAATGTTTCTCTCTGAAAATCAATTCTAATAATAATCTCCGGTTTTTTATTTTTTTTATTTTTGACTTATCCAAAAAAAAAAGTGTATAGATCCAGAACGCGGGAGCATAGACTTTGTCATGCCTATGAAGGCATGAATGAGAGGTACGAAATTATGTATCTATATATAAGAATGCCATACAAGGAACTTTCCTTCCATACATCAGAATTGGTATATTCACTACTGAGTTAAAACTTAAACAAGCAATTGATTCTTGTTAGGGATATTTTTCGTCTCTAGGCCTAGACAAACTTGGGCCAACAATCAGCCCAAGGGACACAAGCAGGCTACAACAGTGTATAATGGTCCAGGGCATTAAGCCCAAAAGATATTAGGATCACCCGGGGAATACATGCCCGAGGCTCAAGTCACCCGGGAACCAAGACCGGGAATGCCCATCCTCATAATGGATATCCGGGACAGATGCGACAGTTGGAAAGCAATCTGATAAGGGAACAAAGAGGGGGCCAAGGGATTATTAAATTGTATAAAGCATCGGCCTAAGCACCAGCCTAAACAACACATGGTCCCTCACTTATTCTTTCCCTTTATTCCATAGGCTTATTTTATTAATCCAAGGCTTAGTCATATTAGGGATTAAATAATCGAAGTGAGTGGAGAAGGAACCGGAAGGGCCACATCCAACCATAATCAAGGTGCAATGAAGGAGTTTATAAAACGGAGGGAGAAGAATGAAGAAGGCACGGCCAAGAAAGAAAGCAAGAGAATAGAAAGAGAAAGAAGAAGAAAAGGGAGAATTTATGTTGTAATCTTGTCAATATTTGAATAAGACCATAACAATTCTCATAGTGGACGTAGGCTCATTTGTTTCGAGCCGAACCACTCTAAATCTGATGTGTTTATTTATTGTTTTTATCATCATTTGCACTCTATAAATTCCATCAGTCCAAAGGCTAAATCAAGCCCATCACAAAGGGCCCAAATCCACAAGATAGTTATCCACCATTCGAAGACTGTTTCGGGGCCTTTTTCGCTTACGACTAAAAATTGCACCAACAATTAAACTTTGAAAACGTATGAACAAATTATACAGGAAGAAAGTAGACACAAGTAAAGAGAATCCTTCCCAGACCAACCCTACCATATTTAACATTTTTGATATTATCAAAAGAGCAATTAGCTAAGCCAATTTGTCCTGTTAGCCAATTCTTTTGTTTGTTTTGTTTTGTTCTTTGACACACATCACGTTATGCATGAATGAAAAACAGAGCAACAGCCGCACGCTGGTTGCTCCAAATTCTCTTTTTGTTTCTTTTGGTTCTTTGATTGTCTTTAGTTTGTGCAAAATTATCATGTCCAGGCTTCATTTCTGAGTCCCTAGATTTGATTTTGATCATTGAAATTGGAGGAAAGTGTAAGATTTCTATTTCCAGTGAAAACTTTCATTGAGCAACAGAACATCACAATGGACATTCCAATTTCCCTCCCATTTCTAGATGTGCTATACTCCGAGAGTTCCATCTTTATTATTTATTTTTTGATGAATAATGAGTACCATCTTTAATTCATACAAATACTTCTACTTTTACATCCCTATCTAGTGTAAAAATAACAAAACCAGTATACAAAACAGACTTGAGTAAACAAAAGTAGTAAGCAAGCAGAGAACCTGGCTTGGAATCTTGAGCCATATGAGAAATTGGACTTGAATTTGATACACCTAACATTTACTATTCAACCTTGCTATATTTTTATAAATCCAAAGTAGAATTCAGTTGGCTAAGCTACAAGCTAATCCTACACAGAGGCCCATTTCTCATCTTGAACTTTGATCACAGAATGTAAGCTTGCACCTTCTGGAATTCCCAATGGAGGATCTACACATGAACAATTATCCACTGTATATAGCTCGCAGTCTTTAATTCCACACTTGTCCAATGCCAAAATTAATCTCCTCCTCTGCATGTCATTTGGGTATGCCCGTCTAGACTAACAAGCACCACCCCTGTATACGACTGTCTGGCTGCACGAGCAGCCCCAGTGTAATGAAACAAACCCCAACTAAGATCATCAGATACATCCACAATTGTCCGAAACTCATTCAAAACGACCCCATTATCCAGCACACTGAAGGAGAACGTCCCTGGTATTTTCGCTCTCTTAACCCGTGTAAATTCTCAAGAATTTCTGTTGTGTTACCTTACCTTCAATTGGTATAGGCAGTTTGTATATATAGAGAATCCGTTTACAATGTAACTGCAAGATTGTTACATACTTGCTTCTAGGATTACAATCATATCTTGAACTATTTACAAACAATATTATCTTATCTAAAGAGGTTGTATTTAAACATTCCTCTTATCTCGAATATTTGAATTTAAAACCGCTGATGAGGAATTATCCTTACACGCCCCCTCAAGCTCAGTGGGGGTGCAACAACTCTGAGCTTGTTACAAAGTGTAGAAAAACGGCTTGCTGACAAAGGCTTGGTGAAGACATTTGCAACTTGGTCTTTTGTAAAGATAAAACGAATATCAATGGATTTGGATGCTACCATGTCCCAGTAAAAATGAAAATCTATCTCCACATGCTTAGTTCGAGTGTGAAAAACTGGATTTGAGGCGAGATACTTTGCCCCTATATTGTCGCACCATAAAACCAGAGGTGTCGAGATGTCAATGCCAAGTTCAAATAATAGAGATTTTAGTCATGAGAGTTCAGCAGCGGTGTTGGCTAAAGATTTGTATTCAGCTTCAGTGCTTGAACGTGCCACAGTTGCTTGTTTCTTGCAACTCCAAGAAATAAGATTGTTTCCAAGATAAACACAAAATCCACCTTTAGACCGATGATCATCTCGACATCCAGCCCAATCCGCATCAGAAAATGGTTGGAGCATGTGAGAAGAGGACCGTTGGATTTTTAATCCAAACTGAATGGTTTGATTGAGGTACCACAAGAGACGTTTTGCAGCTTGCCAGTGACTTAACCGTGGATTGTGCATAAACTGAGACAACATATTTACAAAAATAGAGGTGAATGGTCAGAACAGGTCGTGGCCTCAATAGTCACCTCAGCTTCTAGAAATAGGTTCCTCCAACCCAAGTTAGCCGTGCCTCTGTCCAGCCTTTCTTTGACAAAATCTGGACCCTCCCGAAATTACTCCACGTAAACTTTAGGCCTCTATAACCCAAATCAATTAAATCACAAAAATCCAAAGCTAATTGGAACTCAGCAATCTGTTTGGATGACTGCCCACTACCACCCCAGTTTTCAGATAAAGAGGCTATCTCATTGAAATCCCCCCATACATACCCATGGGTCCGGGCTAAATTGTCTAAGATATTTCAAAAGATTCCAAACTTCATACCTTTTTGTCGGGTCAGGATGACCATAAAAGCTCGTAAACTTCCAAGGCGAATTAACTCCCGGCATTTTGATAATCCCATTTATATGGCATTGGCTGAAATTTTGTATATCAACATCGATCTCATCACTCCAAAGAAGAGCCAAGCGCCCACTTCGCCCCCACACAATCCACTGCAAGCACACTGGAAAATCCCAACCTTGCACGAATTTTCTCCATGTTACAACTCTGTAGCTTGGTCTCCATTAAAAAGACCATTCCGGGACACTTTTGTTTCACCAACTAGCAAAGCTCCCGAACTGTCTGAGGGTTCCCAAGCCCTCGACAATTCCAGCTAAGAATACTCATTGCGGTCGGCGGGGCTGTTCCACAGCCTCCGCCAACCCCGAACCATTATTGTTTCCGTTCCCCTTACTTAGCTTTCAGCCCTTTAGAGCTGGACCTCCAATTTTAACCTCCCCACAACAATCTCGATTTTTTCTTTTGCCTTGTGCTATTACAGACAATTTTTTGGGATCCCCATGGCCAGTCTTCTTCCATGTAACTCCATGTTTTTCTGTACCATCCTCCTCAAGACACACTGAATCATGGCTTCCCAATTGAGTTTCATGCAGCGATTGCTTCACGTCAGAGAATAATGGGCCAGAATAGACATTCAATGTCCTTGGGTTTTTTGGCACACCCTGGGCCCAAATCCTCCACTACCTTCCATTTCTTTCCAGAAGCAGGCCTACATCCTGGAGACCTACCTAGCACACCTACTCTATGCGAATTTGCCAGCTTATCCTTCCCCATATCTTCTGAATTAATTTCCTTATAAATCACCCTTGAATTGCTTCTCTTCAAAGAGCCACGAGCTGGAGCGCTCCCACTTCCATTTTTATTTTCTTCTTTGTCTAACGGATTCTTCCCAAAAACAAAACCGCTCCATCCTCCGTCATTTGCTCCTTGATTCCTGCATTTTCCATATTGGTAATTAGGGTTAGCAGCTTCCGATTCAACTTCAACCTCTCCCCTCACCGTTTCTGACCCACCGCCGCCGTTCGTCTTCTCCTTTGCCGATTGATGGCCCTTTTCCCAGCGTGATTCCGAAGCCAATCCTCTCCTCAGAGAAAATCCGCTTTGAGTATTCTCAGTCCTCCTTGTAGGTGAAGCAGCCTGAAGCCATGGACCATAATCCGTTAGCTCCTTATGTCGGAGTGAGCTCTTACAAGTACACCCCATCTTTCCATGGTTGATAATCCCATAGGTGAAGCAGAACTTCGGTAGGCGTTCATATTGGAACGCAATCCATTATGGTTTACCTTGAATGTTTATTTTACGACCTCTTGGAATAGGCTTGGTAAGATCCAAGCGAATTTTCACACGTAAAAACTCAACCCAACCAATCCCCTTTGCATCTGTATCCACCAATTCCACCTCTCCAACCGTTTCCCCTATCTTATGACCAATCGTTTTCCCCATACAGCCCAACGGTAGATCCATCATTCTTACCCAAAATGCCGCCTTGTCAAACGTGTATTTTGATGGTGGTAGCGTACCATCAAAGTCTTCAACATCGAATAGATTGCCTTCAAATACCCACGGCCTTCCTTCCATCACCCGCTGTTTGTCCTTCCCATTTGTAAATTGAATCAAGAAAAAAATTCTCACCAAGAACCTTGAATGACAGATGATCATAAGGTTTCCACCACTTCAGTGAATCTTTCTTGATCGTCTCTTTGCTCACCAGCCGGTCTGCAAAAAGTTTCCCCACTATACAATTTTTGCCATACGACACCACCTCCCGCATCTCCACATTTTGGATCGTAATCTCTAGGTCTTCTCCCTCCGTAAGAGAAAAATTCTCCATCTGATAGGCCAGATCGTCAGCCATACCGCAACACAGACAAGACAAAATACTTTCACAGCCACAATGGTTGGAAAAAACTATTCCTTCTCCTTTAGTATTAAGCTAGAGAGAAAACTTTACTCATATTGTAGTTTAAACTTTAAAGCTACCAGAGGCTTCCCATAATTGTCTTATCTTAATCCCTTCTTTATTTGGGAATTTTCCATTAAAGCTAACCAATATTTAATTTTTATGCAATAAAACCTACTTATTCTTCCCTAGCATCCAATCTCTAACCACTCGCTTGTGCGCGTGTGTGTTTAAGATTCAGTTAATCAAAGAATAATTAAGGGGGGTCGATTACTGAATTAGGATCCTCTCCAGTTTAAATTAATTGGAGAATATCTAGTTAGTTATATTGGAAAAATATTTTTGTCCCCTCAAAAAGCGAAAAGACACAAATACCCCTCACATATAACTAACTGGATATTATCCAGTCCAAATAAACTGGAAATGATCATGTTCCTCTATTACTAGTTCGATTTATCAAACCCTAAGCGAGGTGTCAATTGAACTATTATGTTTTTGGTTCGATTGACCGAACATTGACTTTAACTGATTGAATTAAGTATGCCTTAAATTACTGTTTAACATCTTCTTCACACAATAACATGATAGAGTTCCGCTCCAAGAAGAAGACCATGTGATAATAGTAGTTCATGTTATCTTCTTTTGTCTTTAGGCTAAGTCCAAAGTCCAAGTCCTAGTAGTCTAATTTGAGTTGTAGTAGTAGTCCATAGTCTAGTAGAAGTCCATAGTCTGGTAGCTGTAGTAATTCTTTACATATTGGGTCTAAGTCGAATTTACTTCTACGTTTACATCTTGCATTAGTAGAATAAGTAGTATAAATAAGGAGTCATTGTAAGGATCAAGGCATTGAGAATTATTAAGCAAAAACTTGTTTGTGGTTTTTCTCCATTCCTAATTGGAATATTGTAATCTCTCTTATCCGAAATGAATTATTATTTCTATTTTCTAATATATTTCTATTCATTGTTGTGGTTCCCATCACAACACTCCTCATCCATCATTTTTTCAACTAGCATCTCACTTAGCCAACAAAATACCAATGCTTACAACAACCAAAAGGAGAGCCTCCTTCTTATCTTTTTCTTTCATGGGTATTAAATGCCCATCATTTCCCTTTCAATTCAGCCATGTACGCACCCATGTATGCATGTGATGCTCTAAATTTGTTATTTGGGAAAAATATAATTTAGCCCCCAAAACTACCTGTCATTTGCAATTTAGCCCCTCAATGTTCAAAAAGTAATAAAGTAGCCCTCCAAACTACCAATCAGTTGTAATTTGGCCACTCTGCTAGTCAACACCGTCAAATTGGATGAAAAATTCAATACGACGTCGTTTTGGAAGGTTAAATTACTAAAATGCCCTTTTAGAAAGAAAAAAATCAATAAAAAAAAAATGTCCACAAAATAGTGTCGTTTTGAGAAAAAAAATTAAAAAATTAATTAAAAAACAGCGCCCCGCAAGCTCCGGCCTCACAGGGTCAGCGAACCGGCACCCCACGAGCGTCGGCCTTGCCTCGCAACCCTAACCAGTGCTTCGCAAGGTCACAACAACTGGTTTGTGGCGAAAATCTCTCTCTCTCTCTCTCAATTAGCTGCCCACTCGTTTTAATATTCATTTTCATTTTCCTCTCTTCTTCCTCGAGTTTTCCAGAACAAGAAGAAAAAGAGAGAGAGAGAGAGAGAGATTTTTGCACTTTCAAATTTGCTTCTTTGGATTTTGATTTTCACATTGATTTTCCCGGCACGTTCTTGGGAAAAATCGCAAGTTTCAGTTTCCTGTGAATATTTTGTTTTTTGGGGCAGGGAAAATCTATAGAGCTAGTTGACTACATTTTTGCTGAAGAGATCTATTCTATAGCTTTGATAGGTTGTAGGTTTTTGGGTCGCAACTGATTCTTTTCGCCGGGCCGTCAATCTTTGCGTGGTTTTCTTCAAGTGTAACATTAATGGGTTCGATTTTTCTTGTTTGAGACGCCATTGATTGTGCGAAGAAAAAGAAAAAAAGTTGAAGTTCCTCTCTCTTTCTTGTGAGACATGGAATTGTTTTGTTCTCTTTCTCTCTATGCGTGTTTTTTGCTGGGATTAGAATCGTGTAATGCTGAAGTCAAAGGTTCCTAAAATGGGTCTGACAACCTTTGTCTCAATTGGGTGTGTCTGATTTTCAATACAAATCGCCAGGAATCAAAGTTCACGGAGATCTGAATCAATATCGGCCTCGCCTCGCAACCCCAACTCAGGGTCCCCGACCCTTTACAGTTCTCACCTCAGGGCCGTCAGCTCTCCTATCTCCAATGAACCACCGTTTTTTAATTAATTTTTTATTTATTTTTTCTCAAAAATGGCGTCGTTTTGGGGCTTTTCTAATTTGATTTTTTTTCTTCCAAAAGGGCATTTTAGCAACTTAACCTTCCAAAACGACGTCGTATTGAATTTTCCATCCAATTTGACGGTGTTGACTAACGGAGTGGCCAAATTGCAACTTTTTGGTAGTTTGGGGGATACTTTATTACTTTTTGAACTTTTTTTTTTTGGGGTTAAATGTGCAAATAGCTAGTAGTTTGGGGAGCTAAATTATATTTTTCCCTTGTTATTTTTAACCCACGCTTGCACCCTTGTTCTAGCCTAGCTCAATATTCCTCAACCAACTAAATCCCAATCCACGTCAAACTTCGATCTCTAGTTATGGTTCCATTGATGGAAATCTACCAGAAGCATGCTATTTAAAATGTGTAATTGTAGGGACCATCTTTTTATCCTCCTAAATCTAATGTGCCTTTTAAAACCACTATTAAATTTTAGATGAATCATACTTGAATTTTGATATAATGGTGATTTTAAAAGCCACATCAGCTTTAGGAGGATAGAAAGAGAATAAAAAGATGGTCCCTACCACTACTCATTTTAAATAGGCATCAACACAACTTTTTTCCTAATGATAGAATGTAGGGACAAAACTAGGAATTTTTATTGACAGGGGCTAAAGTATAAATGAGAAATATATTTAAAGAGGAGGGCCAAAAACTGAATGATAATTATATTAATATTAAATATAAAATCAACATATAAAAAATAAAATTAGTGTTCGCGAGTGAGCTCGAGATCGGCTCGTATAAGCTCGGCTCATGCTCAACTTGATTATTAAATGAGGCGCTTTGTGGACATAAATCCTGGTTCGAATATTAAATGAAGCAAGCTCGGGCTCGCGAGCAAGGCTCTACTTGCTTATTAGGCTTGACTCGTATATTTTTTATTAAGTAAAAAATAACAATATATAGTCAATATTACTCAATAATAACAAATATACTAATATACTATATAACTTATTTTTATTTTGTTATTTATATATGTGGCATTTGTGTATATGTATGTATATATTATATAAACACATATAAGAAATATAGAATATATATAGTAAAAAATAATAAATATTTGATATAATCATTAATTATTATATCATATGATATAACTTTATAATTTATTATGCCATCAACCATTTAATCAAAGCATTATTAGATACTTTATACTTAGAAAACGTATATCATATGATCTTAGATCTAAAATGATATTATTATATTAACATGAATTGTGATTTGTGAGATATATGATCATTTAATTTAAATATGAGTGTATGACCATTAGATCGTTAGGAATTTAGGACTTAGGAGTTTGAGCATTACCATTAAATAATAAGTTCAATTCAAAAAAAAGAAAAGAAAAGATAATAAGTTAATATGATAATAATTTAAATCATTACTCATAGGATATAATTTAATGAGATCATATGATTATATAATATCAAATTGAGTAATTGACATTGGATTCAACAATGTGTTACTTTTTTATTTTTTATTTTATTTTTATTTTTTATTTACGAGTGATTCGGTGTTAGACACCTACATCCACCATTCAAAATACCCCTAAGGGCTATATTTTTGAGAAAAAGATTGAATATATCATATATCAAATCAAAGATTGAGCAGATTGCTCTATCAAAATTACATTACGGATAATCAGGAGATTCCTCCAACCAAAGTTTATCAATGAAATTCTGTTTTGCCACTTTTGCTAGCCTATGAGCTGCTGAATTGGCATCTCTTCGTGTATGTTGACACTGCCATCCTCTAAAAGATTTAAGAATTTGTTGCGTATCTGTCACTATGTGCCCATGTGGAGTCATGTTTTTGTCTGTTGAACAGATTGTATCCACAACCACTTTTGTTATTTATAACCACAATTGAAGTACTAATGTATTTTTTGAACAATGTTTTGACCATTTTTTGAAAAAAAGAATTTGAACCATTTTTTGAACAAATTTTTAACCATTTTTTGAACCATTTGTAACAATTTTTTAAAACTGATCCATACGATGTTGTTTTACACTTAAACGATTTTTTTTTTTTTAAAAAAAATAAGTTGAAGGCAAAACTACGTTGTTTTGCAATTCTATATATTCATATGTTCTTCCTAAACCTAAGCCTAAACGAAAATCACTCAGCATCTCACCGTCTCCCGCTCACACTATCTCTTCTCTCTTATCTCTCTCGCTGCCATCCTTGCCTCACCATCTCTGGCCGATTTGGTGGATCTCGGTGGTAAGGTCCACCAGCTCCCATGCTCTGTCAAGTACGACAACCCTTCCTCTGTTTCCCACTATTTCAAACCCAAACCCATTGGTAATCTCCACCATTTCTCCCTCTCTCTCTCTCTCTCTCTCTATGCTTTTGTAACATTCTCTGAAATTTGTGCTCTTTGGTAAATGGAAAGGGATTGAGGTGGAGGGGTTAGAGTTGCGAGAAGCCTATTTTAGAGGAAGGAAGTTGCAGGGGGAACAACCATTCCAATTCCACAAGGTATTCTGTTCTCGAGCCCGAGCTCGACCAAAATAGACGAGCTTCAAGCTCGAGCAAGGCTCCAATCCTGTCGAGCAGAGATCGAGATTGATTTTCGAGCTTGAGCCTGACCCTACAGTAAATGAGCTAAGCCCGAACAAGGTAAGCTCACTCAGGTTTGGCTCGTTTATACCCATACATTCATTGTTAAGAAAACATAAGCAAAATAATAGATATAAAATAATTGTTTCTTCAAATATTTCAATTTTCAATTTAATCACCTACTAAAATAGAACTTGATGTTCTTTTAAATCTTTAAAATTATCTATGATTGAAAGTGGTGTTGGCAACTAGAAGGAAACAAGTGGGTGCTAATATAGCAGATTAACGGATTTTAGTTAACTTGTTTAACCGTATGAATCGAAATTATATATATATATTTACCTTAAAGAGTAGGGGTGTCAAGGCTGTTACGGTTAGCGGTTGTTGGCAATAACGGCTATCCGTAACCGCCTTAGCGGTTAGTAGATTTCACTAACCGCAACCGCTAACCGCCTAGCGGTTAGTGAAATAGATAACCGCCCGCTAACCGTTTTTTCAAAATTGGTTTTTTTTTTTGGGCTTTTTGGACGTTTTTGGGCTTTCTTTAGGGCTTTTTGGGCCTTTTTGGGCTTCTTTTTATCTTTTTTTTTTTTTTTTTTTTTTTTTTTTTTTTTTTTTTTTTTTTTTTGTATTTTTAGTGTAATAATGCTTTAATTAAATTGTAGTTATAAGTAATATATTGTTTAATTCAATTGAATCAATTGTGATTATCATTGTACATGAATCATATGATTAACTTGTAGACTTATGACTTATGAGTTATGTCATATTATATATGTATTATTTATTATTATATAATCATATGATTTAATGATCAATTCATCATGTGATATAATCATATCAATTATAGTGATAATATATAAATGACTAAAATTATAATGATAATACATTAATACTTAAATTGTGTTTATAAGTAACACATTGGTCATTGTTTAATCCAATGTTAATTACTTAATTTGATATTATACAAATCATATCATCATTGTAGATTAATAATATGATTCACTTGAAGTCTTGAATAAAGTATTTGAATTGTCATTGAATCATATGATTAAGTATTGATATTATACATTTATATTATTCATATGCATATGTAGACTTATATAGACTTATAACATATATAGACTTATAAGTTTATAACATATATTGGAAATAAGTCTCTAGATATTTAATTGTTGTATTAGTATGAATTGGTATACTTATGAGTTATGTCATATTATATATGTATAATTTGTTATTATATAATCAATTGATCATGTGATATAATCATATAAATTATAGTGATAATATATTAATACTCAAATTGTGATTTAATTATTTTTTTAAAAAATTATGGTTTAATGATCAAGTGATTATGTTATATGTATAAATATTTTTATAATTATAATTATAAAAATATATTATATAAAAATGCGGTGAGCGGTTACGGTTAGTAAACCCAATAACCGTTAACTACTAACAGTCAGGCGGTTATAGCGGTTAACGGTTAGCGGGCGGTTTTTAACCGCCCGCATTGACACCCCTATTCGTCACTTTTTAAAATCCAGAGTTATTTATCAAAACCTCAAACAATTAGGACCAAAAATACATTTATTAATACCAAAAATATTTGTCTAGCTAGGTCAAGTACATAACTGTACTTGGTATTATAAGTCATAAATATGATACAAATATTTTATCTATTCTAGTTAATATGTACCAATTAATATTTTCCTGCAGAAAAAATTGAGAATATTATCATTTATTAAGAATAACCTATATATGCTTATGTATTATGAAAGATGGACCTACGAGAGTTAATGGAGATTTTATTTTATAATATATCTAGCCCCTAAATAAACCTCCTAATTCCACTTATTTGTAGAAATGCATTATTAAAATCTGTTATAATATTAAATCAACTTTAACCGTATTAAAACTTTAATTTGACATATATAGAAGCGTCCAATAACTTAACCGACCTATCTCTCTAGGAAACCCTATATATATATATATAGCTTTTCACAGCCGATCGACCTACTTTGTATTTGCTTCTCTTTCTTTCTTTCTTGTTTTTCTTCTTTAATTTCTCTGCGGTTTCAAGCAATGGTCTTTGTTGAGCGGAAGAGAAAGCCATAAAGGCCAACGATGATAACTCGGAGGGGTTTCTCTCCATGGCCAGCGACTTGATCTTCTCCATGGACGATCCTGATGAAGTTATGTACATCTCAAGGTTTTGTTCTTTTCATGCATTTATTTTATGGGTTTGCTTCAGATTATTTGCGCATGCAAATTGATGCTTTTTTTTTTTTTTTTTCCTTTCTTTTTTCTTTTTTGTGAAACTATATAAATATATATATGATTCTCGACGTGTTACAGATTATATCTGGAGCTTTATTTATTTATTTATTTGTCTGTTTTTTAGACTGTCTTTCATTGTTTTAGAATGATAACAAACCGTCTAATTTACACATATATTCGCATGCATGTGGAGAGCATATAAACAGGTATTTTCTGAATTCTTGATTGTGAATTGTTTTGTGGATTTTGTAGTCAATTTATACACGTTTGCCTTTGTAGTTACATCATGGAAAGTAGATACAAACTAGTTTCTGAATATTTTTGTTTCCTTCTTGAAATATTCCTAGCCGTTTGAGTTTCCTTGGATAGAGGTAGCCGTTGCTTGTGTTGAAATAATGATTATGCGGAAATAATAGCAGCAACAATGTAGAAAATAAACACAAAGATGTACGGGTGGTTCGGTGTTAGACACCTACGTCCACCACTTGGAATACCCCTAAGGGCTACATTGTGTTCATTAACTTTTATTTTTTATTTTTTATTTTTTTTTTATTTTATTTTTTACAATACAAAAGTCCTTATTTATAGGGCAATGTCTAAATACAAGTATAGTAATCAAATCACATTGATTTGATTACATTCCCAATATTTGATTACAATCAACCCATAAATAGATGATATTTGATACCAGCATAATTATGGAATATATGGAAATATTATATATTTTTTTATATATTCTAACATCTCCTCTCAAACTCAATGTGAAATATTTTGGAACTTTGAGTTTGAAATCAGAAACAATGATGACGGCGGTGGTGGAGGCGGGGAACGAGCCGTAGATGATGATGACTGCTGGAGGAGATAGAGGCTCGCGGGCGGCCAACGATGGCGGCAAGTGGCTGGTGAATGCAGATTCAAAAGGGCCGACAACGGGACAGGGTTGACAATGAGCCAAAATTGAAAAGGGGCCGACGACGGGCCAAAATCCAAAAGGGGCCGACAATGGACCAGGACTGACAATGAGCCAAACTTCAAAAAGGGCCGACAATGGACAGGGCTGACTAGGGCCAAAACATAAAAAGGGCCAACTTGGGCCAAAATTAAAAAATGCCAACATGGGTCAAGGCCGATTATGGCCAAAAATAAAAAGAAAATGAGCCCACTTGGGCAGTTATCATATCGGCGCACCGAACCTGACTGGTGCGTGGTGTGGTCACTTTTGTGCGTCAATGAAATTGAAGGCCACAAGAAAGTGGCTCTGATATCATGTTGAAATAATGATTATGCAGAAATAATAGCAGAAACAATGTAGAAAATGAGTGAAACTTCAAAATGGTATCAAAGCCACTTTCTTGTGGCCTTCAACGTCATTGACGTTTTCGGGTGTTCTCTCCAACAATCTCATTGTTCCGCTACATCCACCTGCCACGCTCCATGCATCACCACGCACTGGTCAAGTTCGGTGCGCCGATCTGATAACCGCCCAAGTTGGCTCATTTTCTTTTTATTTCTGGCTCAAGTCGGCCCTGGCCCATAGTCGGCCTTTTTTATTTTTGGCCCAAGTCGGCCCTTTTAAAGTTTGGCTCTTTGTCAGCCCTGGCCTGTTGTCTGCCCCTTTTGAATTTTTGCCCGTCGCCCCTTTTGAAGTTTGGCCCGTTGTCGACCCTTTTGAATCTGCATTCACCAACTGCCACCTACCACAGTCGCTGGCCGCCTGCTAGCCTCTAGCTCCTCCAGCAGTCTCCACCATCTACGGCTCGTTCCCAAATTCTGCCACCACCGTCATCATTGTTTCGGATTTCAAACTCAAGGTTCTAGAATATTCCACCTTGAGTTTGAAAGGGGATGTTAGAATATATGGAAAATATATAAAATTTTTCATATATTCCATAATTAGGTTGATATCAAATATTATCTATTTATGAGTTGATTGTAATCAAATATTGGGATTGTAATCAAATCAAGGAGATTTGTTTACTATACTTCAAGATATAAAATAAATTACTATATTTTCCTTAAAAAAAAATTAAAAAAAAAATTAATGAGCACAATGTAGCCCTTAGGGGAATTCGTAGGTGTCTAATACCGAACCACCTGAAGTTCTTTGTGTTCATTCTCTCTCTTACTTCCGCTCGATATTCTCACATCATCATTATCTCAACATGGTGTCAGAGACTATATATTACAACAGCTTGATTTTGTGTTTCCTTAAATGTGAAAGCTAGCCACCGAGAAGTTTAAAACTTTTTTGATGAGGGGGATTGGCTAGTAAGCAAAAGCTTAAAAACCTAATGAGAGAGATTGACATGTATATCAAATCAAAAGTTAAGATTAAACTTCGCTTGAACTTGTTTCCTTGGATTCGGGCTTTACACAATTATTCTTGCAAGAATTTTTGCCCAGACTATATTAGTCTTGACATCTTCAACTTTCAAGACTTAACATACAAGGTCTTTGGGTATAATCCCACAATGGTGGCAAGTAGGAACAAACTTGGCTTGAATTTATTTCCTTGGATTCGGGCTTTACACAATTATTTTAGCTAGAATTTTTGCCCTTATCCAAGTAAACTGTATTAGTCTTGACATCTTCAACTTTCACTGGCTTAACATACAAGGTCTTTCTTTTAATATTAAAAGCATGTGAAGTAGAGGCACTAAAGTTATCAACTATCATACTAGGCTGGTTAGAAACCGATTCTTGAGCACAAAACAAGTTTCTCATATTATCGCATGAGAGTCTATGTAAGAGTTCCTTAGAATCTTTTAATTCATTCTCAAGAGATATGTTCTTTTCAGTAAGCATAGTATTTTTAGATTTTAAAGAGTTAATTACAACATGTGATTCACACAATTTAGTAGTCAAAGACTCTTTTTCATGCTCAGCATCATTAAGCTTTTTAGAAATTTTTTTGTTCATTTTTCTCAATTTGGAATACTCCTCATAGCTAGAGAGTGTTGTAAGCATCTTGAAGATTACCCTTTCATACAGAATTGAGAAGTATTCATAGCATAAAGGGATCAAGGATCTCACTCAGGAATTTAATCCAAACAGAGTGAGCCTGCTATGGTATTAATTGAAAATATAGTATACGAGACTCCAAATAACACCTAGAAGTGGGTTGAATAGGTGTTTATCAATTAACGCAGAATTTAAAAATTATTAACAACACAAACAATCACCAAATAGATGGAAAGCGATAAATCAATCAACATAGATATATTGGAAACAAAGTGTCTTAGTACATGGAGGAAAAAACTCTGTTTTCTCTGGAAATATTGCTTCCAATCTCTTTCAAATATCTTTCTTAGAAGTCCCCTTAAATAGACTTCAAGAAAACCTAATACAAACTGAAATAGGAAGAAAACCTAATACAAACTGAAATAAGGATTCATCTAGATTTTTGTCCTTATATTGGAGGACAATTTTGGCAAAGTAAACGTTCTAATTAGGAAAATTATATTTACAATAGATTTGTCAAATTTTGAGTTAGCTTTCTAATGCCGCTAATTGTACCCCAATCCAATACTCGAACCAAAAGTTATGATTGAAACACTGAGACATGTGCAAAATAAAGAATTCAATCAAATCCGATTTCAACTTCAATTAATGAAATTCTGATTCGTTCCTTTCTTTGATTGACTAAACTTTACCACATCATATTGGTGATTAAGATTAACCAACATGATTAACCACATCATATTGGTTGTCCTCACACAACACCTCATATGTACGCTCTTCAGATGCTATTACATATGAGCTTCTCTGGAAGTCCATCCATGGGCTGATACGCTAAGATGACGTAAAAGGCATTTCTCCTTTGCTATGAGATGTCCTCCTTTCAGATGGTGTTTTTTGCTTCATAGATTACACAAGGATTTTCTAAAGGGATAGAGGAGATGTGGTTATGTATCAAATCCAAGTTTTTGCTTCAATTATATTTGATATGATTGTCAAGTAACTCTATGTTGGCGTGGTCATCATTGATACAAAACCACATCTCATATATTGTGACGACCTGCTTGATTAAAACGAGACTATTTAAAAATCCTCCAAATCATTATGATTTCAAGCTTGGAATCCAATGGGTAGGACAAAACCTTAAAGAGAAGCTAAAGATTTTAACAATATAACAAAATCCCATTCAAGAACCCTAATTTTCGGACCCAAATCAATGCCCTACAAATCCAAACCATTTATAGCTTCTAATCTCACAAACATAACAAAAATTACAAGAAAAGACTAGAGTTTTTACCTCACAAGCACCCTTGGCCGAATCCCCCCTAAAATTCGTCACTTTCCTCTTCTTTTTTTTTTTTTTTTTCTTCTTCTTCTCCTTTCTTTCTCACGGCAACAGCTCCCTCTCTCTCACTCAAGTTCGTTCTCTCTTCCACTAGGCCATGTGTATGTGTGTGTGGGAGAAGAATGAGTGAGACAAAGGAGGAGAAATGGGGAAAAGAGTAGGCTCTTGCAGTGGGCTCACCAAAAGACTTGTATTTTTTTTTTTTTTTTTGCATTTTTCTTTTAAAACTAAGGAGATAAGGTATCTCCAATGGCCAATGACAAATTGACATGTGGCATGGAATAAGATTCTATTTCTATTTTGATGCCCCAACTATTTAGAATTGCAAGATTTACCCCCCACTACCTTTAATTCATCTTTCTTAATTTATATTTCACCCCTACCATTTATTTCAACTACAATTTACCCATACATATAATTATTTACAACACTAGGAATTATTATCCTAATACCATTAACCCATTTTATTATATCTATTATTCTAAATCATCCCATGTGCAATTTATCTCATTAATTAATTTAGATTACTATGAAATTATTAATAATAAACTTAATAATTATCTTGGGCATTACATCCCTCCCTCCTAATAAAAATTTTGTCCACGAAATTTAGATCATACATCACTAACATGTTCACAACCAAGGCATACTTTGACGAAGCATTTATATAGTATTTTAAAATATGAACATACCTAGGTTCACGCAAACAATTGAGGATATTGCTCACGCATATCCCGCTCGAGCTCCCACGAAGCTTCCTTGACATTATGGTTTCGCCACAACACCTTCACTAGTGGTATAGTCTTGTTCCTCAATTGTTGCTCCTTATGGTCAAGAATTCGAACCGGAACCTTTTCATAAGTCAAATCCAGTTAAATATCAAGTGGCTCATAGCTAATTATATGCAATGGGTCGTGTACACATTTCCGTAACTGAGATACATGAAACACATCATGTATTCCAGTCATACTAGGTAGTAACTCAACTCATATGCCACGGGGCTAACAATACCAGTCACTTGGAATGGCCCAACATACCTTGGACGGAGTTTCCCTTTCTTGCCAAATCTTACAACACCCTTCATCGGCGACACCTTGATATACACAAGGTCACCAATCTCAAACTCAAGCTTGCGACGATGCTTGTCCGCATAACTCTTTTTCCTACTTTGAGCGGTAAGCATTCTCTTTCGGATTAGTGCAACCTTATCTTTTGTGTCTTGTATCATTTCTGGACCCAAAAGTTGTCTTTCACCGACTTCATCCCAATACAAGGGCGATCTACATTTACGCCCATACAATGCTTCATATGGTGCCATACCAATAGTCGCTTGGAAACTGTTATTGTAAGCGAACTCAACTAATGGTATGTATTTTATCCAATTGCCTTTGAAATCTAGCAAGCATAACCTCAACATATCTTCGAGGGTTTGAATAGTCCTCTCATATTGTCCATCGGACTGTGGATGATATGCCGTGCTAAAGTGCAATTTAGTCCCCATAGCCTCTTGCAAACGTTCCCAAAACTTCGATGTGAACCGCGAGTCTCAGTCTGACACGATAGAAATTGGAACTCCATGCAATCGGACTATCTCACGAACATATAATTCTGCCAACTTCTCCAAAGAGTCTGTGATCTTGATTGGGAGGAAGTGAGCACTCTTCGTCAACCTGTCAACAACCACCCATATAGCATCTTGTCCACTAGGCGCCCTAGGTAACCCAACCACAAAATCTATAGCGATTTGGTCCCATTTCAACATCGGGACATCAAGTGGCTGAAGTGGCCCTACCGGCTGCTGATGTTCTGCTTTCACAAGTTGGAACGAAGGACATCGTGCAACATACTCGGCTACATTGCGCTTCATGCCACGCCACCAAAACTTCTTTTTCAAGTCTTGGTACATCTTTGTATTCCCAGGGTGAATTGTATACCGTGTTTGATGTGCTTCATCAAGGATTTCTCTCCTTAACTCGGCGTCATTTGGTACAACTGTCCGGTCATCTTTGGTCTTCAACATACCCTCAGAGGTGATTTGAAATTCTAGGGCTTCTCCATTCCTAGCTTCTTTTATAAGCTCTTTCAGCTCTTCATCATTCTCTTGTGCTAATCTGATTCTTTCTCAGGTTAACGGTTGCACCACCAAAGCTGCAAGGGTTGGTGATTCACCGACCAATGTACTATTAATTTGTACCACAGCAAATTGTTGCGCCAACTCATCGAGGGTTGTAGATGTATCAACCTCTGCATCACGGGATTTTCGGCTTAGCGCATCAGCCACAACATTGGCTTTACCGGGATGGTAAAACACTTGACTATCATAATCCTTTATCAACTCTAACCACCTTCTTTGTCTCATATTCAGATCTTTCTATGTGAAGAGGTACTTGAGACTCTGGTGATCAGTGTGAATTTCACACCACGCACCATAAAGATAATGCCTCCAAATCTTGAAGGCATGAACCACTGCTACTAGCTCCAAGTCATGAGTAGGATAGTTCTTTTCATGATCTTTCAGTTGTCTTGAGGCATATGCTACAACTCTGCCCTCTTGCATTAACACGCATCCCAATCCCTTCCACGATGCATCCGTATAGACTACATACCCAATAGATTCGGTAGGTAGAGTAAGCACATGTGCTGTCACCAACCTCTGTTTCAGTTCTTGGAAGCTTGCTTCACATTCATCGCTCCATACATATGGGGCATTCTTCCTTGTAAGAGAGGTAAGAGGCCCTGACAAAGCAGAGAATCCTTTAATGAATCTTCGGTAGTAACCAGCTAATCCCAAGAAGCTACGAATCTCCCGGGCATTTGATGGTCTTTCCCATTCTACAATTGCTTCGATCTTCCTTGGATCCACTGAAACCCCATCTTTAGAGATCACATGTCCCAAAAATGCTACTTCTTCTAACTAGAATTCACACTTCTTAAGCTTGGCATATAACTTCTTTTCTTTTAGTACTTCCATCACTGTCTTAAAATGCTCTTCATGCTTTACATGATTTGCTGAATAGACTAAGATGTCATCAATGAATACGACAACAAATGAGTCTAGGTACTTATGGAATACTCGATTCATCAAATTCATAAATACCGACGGTGCATTCGTCAAACCAAATGGCAAAACCAAGAATTCATAGTGGCCATACCTTGCAAATAGCTGTCTTCGGCACATCTTCCTCCCGTACCCTAAGCTGATGATATCCCGATAGGAGGTCTATCTTCGAGAATACCGAAGCACCCTTGAGTTGGTCAAACAAATCATCAATTCGAGGCAAATGGTACTTATTCTTAATTGTTACCTGGTTTAATTCCCGATAGTCTATGCACAACCGCATAGAACCATCCTTCTTCTTCACAAACAAAACTGGTGCTCCCTATGGAGACACACTTGGACGAATAAAACCTCGATCTAACAACTCTTGTAGTTGCTCCTTTAACTCTTTCAATTCAGCTAGAGCCATACGGTATGGTGCTTTGTGATTTGGTTGAGCCCCAGGTATTAAGTCAATGGTAAACTCGACCTCACGGTCCGGAGGCAAACCCGTAGCCTCAGCAAACACATCTGGATAGTGACGTACTACAGGTATATCTTCTAGTTTCTGTTCAACCTTGGGCTTAGCTAACACATAAGCCAAGTAAGCTTGAGCACCTTCCCTGACATCCCTTCTTGCTTAGACTGCTGAGAGAAGTGGCGGAGTAGCTCGTACACTAGACCCACAAAATCTGAATTTTTCATTACCACTTGTATGAAACACTATTTCCTTCTTCTGACAATCGATCTTGGCTCCATACTTTGCAAGCCAATCCATACCAAGAATGATATCGAATCCAAGCATCCCAAACACCGCTAATTTAGCCGGTAGAGTCCTCCCTCCTACAAGAATAGGACAATTCTCTACACATTTCCTACATGTCACTGCACTACCAATAGGTGTAGACACACTTATGTTTCGCTCTAGTGATCTTGTACTCAAATTACATAGCTTCAAATATGTGGATGAAATGAATGAATGTGTGGCACCCGAGTCAAACAATACACAAGCAAGCTTACCATACAAAGGAATAGTACCTGTGACGACATTGACGTTGTTCCCTTCAGTTGCAACATTTTCTAGAGTAAGAGAGTAGACACGTGCCTGAGTAGGTCGCTTGGGCTGAAAACTGGCGGCTAGTGCTTTTTGACCCTCTGTAGTACCCATAGGACAGTCCTTGACGTAGTGGCCAGTCTTCCCACACCGGAAACAGCTACCAGTCTTTACCCTGCATACTCCATGATGAGGCTTACCAAACTTGCTACAGGGGCGATTCTTCTGGCTTCCATAGCTCTGAGGAACACTTCTTTTCATAAATGCCCTTGAACTACTACCACCCACAACTTGCCTCTTGGTTGGAAACGCAGTTTGAGGCATTGATCTCTTCTTCTGTACATACTCTGTAGCTGCTTCCTAAATAGCTTTCTCAGCTATCATGGTGGTGTGTACAGCCCTCGGGTATTCTTTGATTTCGAGGATAGAAATCCTCTCCTTGATGCGCGTCGATAAACCATCTAAGAACTTTTCAGCTTTGGCCCGTTCATTAGGGATAAGAGTGGGGGCATACCTCAACAATTCCATGAACCTTGTGGAGTATTGGGAGACAGTCATGTTGCCCTGGGTGAGGGTTAGGAATTCCTTGGCCCACAGCTACTGTTGGACACGAGGAACATATTGATCGTAGAACTTCTCTTTAAAGTGCGCCCATGTTATTGGGACACCCTCTCCTAACTGTTCTTTCAGATTAGCCTTTGTGGGATCCCACCACCTGGATGCTTCACCTGTGAGTTTCAAACCCCATACTCTACCATCTCTACATCTGTACACTTAAGGGCTACCATAAACTTTTGTGTTGTTTCAAACCAGTAATCAGCTTCCCTAGGGCCTTCATGCCCTGCAAATGCTTGTGAGTTGTGCTTAAAGAAGGTCTCTGAAGGACACCCTTCTCTTCTCTCCTGGCGTTGACCATTGGCCATAATCTCAGCCATACAACGCGCTACTTCTACCACGGAGTGTGCTATCTCAGGAACACCCGGCGGTGGAGGAGGAGGAGGTGGAGGAGGAGGGGGAGATGGAGGTGGTGGAGGCGGTAACCTTTCACCATGATCCTGTATAATCCTCAGCCTCCCATAACGACGTGGCGGTCGTCTCGGTGGCATTAGTCTGCGAGATTATGCAGGTCAGTGCAAAAGGAACCACATAGACAGCAACAAATCGCAACTAAGCACATAAAGCAAATCTACGATACACCCATACAAACAAAACAATCATAATCTCATAAAAGTTTCAAATTATTAGATTTTCTTGAAACTTTTAAAATTCCTATAGCTCTGGCGTTATTCTTAAACTAGCACTAGACTCAACTTTATGAACCTAGCTGCTCATGATATAATAGTCACTATGGTAGCAAGTTCCCTAAAGAACTTGGTACCATTCACTCTGATACCAATTTCTGTGACGACCCGCTTGATTAAAACGAGACTATTTTTAAATCCTCCAAATCATTATGATTTCAAGCTTGGAATCCAATGGGTAGGACAAAACCTTAAAGAGAAGCTAAAGATTTTAACAATATAAAAAAATCCCATTCAAGAACCCTAATTTTCGGACCCAAATCAAAGCCCCACAAATCCAAACCATTTCTAGCTTCTAATATCACAAACATAACAAAAATTACAAGAAAAGACTAGAGTTTTTACCTCACAAGCACCCTTGGCCGAATCCCCCATAAAATTCGTCACTTCCCTCTTTTTTTTTTTTTTTTTT
>NC_081543.1:17101507-17112506 GCF_901000735.1 Corylus avellana | reverse complement strand
TTTTTTTTTTTTTTGCATTTTTCTTTTAAAACTAAGGAGATAAGGTATCTCCAATGGCCAATGACAAACTGACATGTGGCATGGGATAAGATTCTATTTCTATTTTGATGTCCCAACTATTTAGAATTGCAAGATTTACCCCCCACTACCTTTAATTCATTTTTCTTAATTTATATTTCACCCCTACCATTTATTTCAACTACAATTTACTCATACATATAATTATTTACCACACTAGGAATTATTATCCTACTACCATTAACCCATTTTATTATATCTATTATTCTAAATCATTCCATGTGCAATTTATCTCATTAATTAATTTAGATTACTATGAAATTATTAATAATAAACTTAATAATTATCTTGCGCGTTACATATATCCCTTTAGGAAATCTTTTTGTAATCTACGAAGCAAAAACACCCTCCAAAGGGAGCATGGCTAATGTGAGGTACCTTCTACGTCATCTCAGTGTTTCAACCATAACTTGAAAGGACTTCCCGAGAAGCTCATCTATAATGGCATCTGAAGAGTGTACAAATGAGGTATTGTGTGAGGACAATCAATACACTCATCTGCAAGTTTGTCTTATGTACATACAAACGAGATATCCAAAGAAGAACTATAAGATGTGGTTAAGCTTAATCACTTATATAATGTGGTTAAGTTTAATCAATGAAGGAAATAAACAAATCAGAATTTCATTAATTAGAATTAAAATTGGATTGGATTCAATTCCTTATTCTACACAAGTATTAGTGTTTCGACCATAACCTTCGACTCCAGTATTAGATTAGGGTAAAATCAACGGTATTAGAAATTTAACGCAAAATGTGACAAATCTCTCACAAATACGATTCTCCTAATTCAGATGCTTACTATGCCAAAATTGTCCCGCAATATAAAAATGAAAATCTAGACGAATCATATTCCGATTAGTACTACGTTTTCTTCCTATTTAAGCTTGTATTAGGTTTTCTTGAAGTCTATTTAAGAGGACTTCTAAGAATGAAATTTCAAGTGGATTGGACGCAATACTTCCGAAGAAAACATAATTTTTTCCTCCATATGATAAGAGAGAATAGTCTTTTGGATCTTTGAAAGATGAACAAGTAAAGCATAGTTATAGCAATGCATATTATTTATTAGTCTTATGGATAAACATAGTAACAAGATTTTAAAACAAATAACAGTCATACAAACCATCAGACTATAAGAATTAATCATTGAATAAAACATCAATCTTTTATTGCAATTTGCATATTTTACAATATCCAATCTATCCTCAGAAAATCTCTACTTTCATATTTTTTACATAGTCTGTATTATATGATTTTATGACATCTTCTTGGAATCTTCATTCCACCTTCATACTTCATAGTCTATGTTTTCTTTTCTTGGTTTTCTAGTTTCCTGGAACTTTTGCAAAATGAATTTTAGACATGAATTAGTACCAAATTCACACACTAGGAATTTTGGTAGATTCTTACTAAAACATATACCCTTTTAAAACAAATACCTTTACCTGAATGTTTGAATGTCACATACTAAGGGCATTTTCTCAACCAGTGACCATCCTCTTTACAAGCGACAAATCCTTTTAGACTTGCCCTGGGATTTCTTCATGGTTTTATTGATACCCTTGGCAAAAGTATTGCCATATGTCTTGGACTCACACTTCTCTTTGCCTTTTGGCTTTGAGCAAGAAGAGCTACCAATCACCACACTGGACCTTTGTTCCACCATGCTTTCCGCCGCATTACTCTTTAATTTAGAAGAAGTGCAAAACTCTTTGCCTTTAATATTACACTTGAATTTCTCATAACAATGTATAACATAATTCAGGATCTTATCAATCCTAGATTGACTATCCAATCTAGCATCAAGTAGACCAAGCTCTTTCATTTTGACTATTTGACTATCAACTAAAATTGAGTCAGCCATTTCCGTATTAGAATCCTGTTTGGGAACATGATAATTCTTCCCAAACTTCGCTTCCAGATATTTTAGCATATCTGAAGCGTACTCAAAGTTTTTCAACTTCTCATAAAACTCAGGTGTTAATGATGTCAAGATAAATTCTCTTACCACATCATTAATACCCTCCCATTGACCATATGCCACTGCACAATCTTCAATGGAGTCTAGAGTAGGTTTTTCTGGTTGTACTTACACAAGATTGTGCCCCTCAATTGTCACAGACAAGTTATATTCTTGTCTCGAATCTTCATATGATAACTCAGCAATGATAGAGATAAGACCAACAACCTAGATCCGTATACATTGCCTACGTATTCTATTTTGTTGGTCCTATATCTGTCATAACTGCGTTTGCTGGGATCTATGCGTATATTTGTGAAGGTAAACTTCAAAAATTTTCTTTTTATATGCAACGGATTAAAACGATCCCCAAGATATTTTCCCATCAAGATAAACATGTATTTAGATCTTAAGCAAACATATAAGTTATAATTACTTACATGTTGATTCGGCATCTCCTAGGCATGAGGTCATAGAATTGTCCTTTGATTCTTCTCACATTGTTGGATTTAATAATTGAAGTTGCAACATGCTTGCAAACTTCATGTATTCATCCAAACTCATATCGCCTTCATTGCATTCCTCGTGTTCTTCGTTTTCTTCATGAACTTCAAGAACATCTTTATGTTCTTCGCCAATTTCACGAACACTTGATCTCACATCAAGAATTTAAATATTTTCCATCAAATGGTTTAAAGAGTTCTCCATAAGATCTTCTCTTTGATGACTGTGAGTGTGGGCTCACAATGTTTTTCTCAAGAATAAAAGAAGAACTAGAAAGCATAAACTAGGAATCAAAATTCCCAAGGTGGCCGTGTATCAACTCTAGGGGAAGAATGAGGTTGTATTTTTGTCTCTCACAAAAATCACAAGCTCCAAGCCAAATGTATAAATTATGCTTTCACCTGCTCCTCTATTTATAGTACTAGGTGCGTTGGAGAAGATAGAGTTCTAATTGAAGTGAGACTGAAACTCAAAATCCCAGCCCTTATCATACCACACGGCCAAGGGAGAAAATTCATTTCTTGCCCTTGTGTGGTACACGGCCATGGGGAGATTTTGACCATAGGGGAAGGAGCTTTTATGCCCCTTTTTAGGTTGGGTTGCTGGATACGGGATCCTCGTAGTAGGCTGGACCAACATCCAGCAGAGACGGCAACCTTTTCAATGCTCCTTTAAATAACTTTAGCCCTTTGAAAAAAGGTTGTGAACAAAGTGACAGTTAGAAAATTCTTTGGTTCAACTACGAAATGATTCCACGAAAGGGTAAAAATGTAATAAGCACATCATGAGGATTGATTTGATTAAATCAAAAATAATCATTAGAGAGCAGTCACAATTCTTTAGTGAAAATAATTGTGATTAAAATAGTATGTGTGATATGATCTTGAGAGATATATTTACAGGTTTATTAAGCTAATGATATTTT
The DNA here is from genome assembly GCF_901000735.1 of Corylus avellana. NCBI lineage: Eukaryota > Viridiplantae > Streptophyta > Magnoliopsida > Fagales > Betulaceae > Corylus > Corylus avellana. The sequence continues at coordinate 17,109,036 of NC_081543.1, read as the reverse complement.
ACCATAGGTCCCTCTTTGAATTAATATAAATTGACTGAGAAAATATATTATTCCTCAAGTATTTATTTATTTACTGTGATGTTTTATTGAATAAAACATGAGCCAAAAGATTTAATCTTGTTGGTTAGTTGGATAAATAAATTAAATAGAAGCATTGAGCTTATGATTTAATTCCAACAGGCTAATGAATTAAAATAAGCCTTGGGCTTGTCTTTTTAATTCATTGGGCTTGTTAAATGACTATGAGCTACATGAAATTAATTCCAAAGGGCTAAAGTTATTTAAATGAGCATTGGGCTTGAGGATAAAACCCAAGCCCAAGTATTTTAAATGAAGTGGAAGTGGGTTAGGGCTAGAAGCCCTAGTCTAGACTCATGGGGAGAATTAATCTCCACATGGCCGTGTACCACACAAGGGCAAGGGAGGAATTTCCTCCCTTGGCCGTGTGGTATGATAAGGGCTAGGATTTTGAATCTCAGTCGCACTTCGATTAGAACTCTGGCTTCTCTACAGAACCTAGTACTATAAATAGAGGAGCCAGTGAATGCATACTTTACACATTGGGCTTAGAGCTTGTGATTTTTGTGAGAGACAAAAACACAACGTCACTCTTCCCCTAAAGTTGATACACGGCCACTAATAAGAGCCGAAAGTTGCACATTCAAGCCCCTTAACTCACATATGTTAATTCCTTAGCATTTTTATTTATTTGATTTTGTTTTGTTTGAGTGTTTTCAGGTTCTGAAGGAAAAATACAATTAATTCCATTAATTTTTGGGTTAAAGCACACTTTGAGAAGACCTAGAAGATGTGGTTAAGCTTAACCAATCATAATAAATTACCTATATGATGTAGTTAAGTTTAATCAAATCAAGGAAATGATTAAATCGGAATTTCTCTAATTGGAGTTAAAATCGGATTGAATTAAATTTCAGATTCTGTACATGTCATAGTATTTTGACCATAACTTTCGGCTCAAGTATAGGATTAAGGTCAAACAAGCAGCATTGGAAAGCTAACTTAACATTATACAAATCATTATGAAATAAAATTTTCCTAATTCAGACGTTTGCTATGCCAAAATCGTCCCGCAATATAAGAATGCAAATCTGAACGAATCCTATTCCGATTTATACTTGGATTACTTCCTAATTTAACTAGGAGATTGAAGTATGATTTTTTTGGGATTCCTAGGGATTCTAGGGTTTGTTTCACACCTTATAAATAGGCCTTTAAGCCTTGAAGAGAGGTGTGCTTAGTTTTAGACATATATCTTCTTGGAGGCTTGAAGAGTTGAAGATATGGTAGGAGGCCATCCCAGTACCACCATGAGCGGCTAAATTCGTAATAGGGCGTTGAGTAGGCCTTTCCAAGTAAAAATAGTTTAATTTGATTTTAATTTGGGGTTTTCTATATTATGCATGATGGTTGTATAACTGTGAGAATTGATTTTAATGTTTATATTCAATCATTATGAATTTCTTATCTTGTCTTGGATAGTCTTTTATATTGAACCCAAACTAAAATAAAATAAAATAAAACCATTTTTACTTGGAAATGGCTATATCAACGCCCTATTATGAATTTAGCCGCTCATGGTGGTGCTGGAATGGCCTCCTGCCATGTACATCTTTTCTTCAACTCTTTAAGCCTCCAAGAAGATATTTTAAGTCTAAAACTAAGCACACCTCTCTTCAAGGCTTAGAGGCCTAGTTATAGGGTGTAAAACAAACCCTAGACGCCCTAGGAATCCAAGAAAAATTGTACTTCAATCTCCTAGTCAAATTAGGAAGCAATCCAAGTACAAATTGAAATATGATTCGTCCAGATTTGCGTTCTTATATTGCAGGATGATTTTGGCACAGCAAACGTCCGAATTAGGAAAATCCTATTTCACAATGATTATTTTGATTTAGCTTTCCAATGCCGCTAGTTTCACCTTAATCCGATACTTGAGCAGAAAGTTCTAGTCAAAATATTATGACGTGTGCAGAATCTAAAATTTAATCCAATCCGACTTTAACTCCAATTAGAGAAATTTTGATTTAATCATTTCCTTGATTTGATTAAACTTAACCACATCATATAGGTCATCTATTATAATTGGTTAAGCTTAATCACATCTTCTAGGTCTTCTCAAAGTGTGCTTTAAGCCCAAAATTAATGGAATTAATTGTATTTTTCCTTCGGAACCTGAAAACACTAAAACAAAACAAAATCAAATAAATAAAAATGCTAAGAAATTAACATATGCGACTTAAGGAGCTGGAATGTGCAACATTCGGCGCTTTTCAACCACCTTGGGAATTTTGATTCCGAGTTTATGCTTTCTAGTTCTTCTCTTGTTCTTGAGAAAAACATTGTGAGCCCACACTCACTATCATCTTTAGTCATCAAAGAGAACATCCTATGGAAAAATCTTTAAACCATTTGATGAAAAATCTTGAAATTCTTGATGTGAGATCAAGTGTTCGTAACATTAGCGAAGAACATAAAGATGTTCTTGAAGTTCACGAAGAATACGAAGAATGCGATGAAGGCGCAATGAGTTTGGATGAATACATGAAGTTTGTAAGCGTGTTGCAACTTCAATTATTAAGTCCAACAATGTCAGAAGAATCAAAGGGCAATTCTATGACCTCATGCCTTGCTGAGGCTAAATCAACATATAAGTAATTATAACTTATATGTTTGCTTAAGATATAAAAACATGTTTATCTTGATAGCAAAAGAGCTTGGGTATCGTTTTAACCCGCTGTGTATAAAAAGAAATTTTTTTGAAATTTACCTTCACAAATATATGCATAGATCACTACAAAAAACATTCTGTCACATTACTAAAGGTTAGTAACGTGTGGTTAGAAACATGTGCAGCGTGTTACTAATTTGGATGTTACTAAATTCCAATTAGTAATGTGTTAGAAATTGACACGTTACTAAATTTTAGTAACATGTCACGTGTCAAAATTGACACATTACTAAAGTTTAAAAAATTAGTAAAAAAAATAAAACCACAAGCTCCACTCCGAAATAAAACCAGATCCAGATCCAGTATGATCGCATCAAAATCTCAAAGGGAAATCTCAGCAACTAACAACAACAATAGACACAGAATAATGGCAATCGCCATCAAAAAAGCATAAATCAGCGCAAAATTTTCCAAAAATTAAAAAATAGGTTTAGTTTTAACTCTAAAACGTACCGTTTGCTTAGACCAACACACCAATATTAGCCATGTTAAGCTATTACCCAACGATCAAGTGGAAGATCACGCAGATCACTCCCTAATTAAGCATGTCATTCAATGTCCTCCTGATAAGGCATCTATTCATACAAGGCATGCTTCATTATCATCAGCTCATGCAAGAAAGGAATGTCAAGTAAGCTGTCATGCTCAAAAGGAAAACAAGTGTCATGCAAGAAATGAAAATAAAGTTGTACACAATTCAAAGCCTCCACGTATTAAAGAACCATGCACTACAAAGGGAATGCATTAACTCCAAGAATATTTGTTAATTTTTGTAATTAACAAATCCCACATAATATGGGATCGTCTTGTAAATAAACATGCAAAACTGTATGTAGCTGATTTTACCATCAAGGAAATTATATCTTCTAGCCTTATTTTATTTTCAAGCCAAAAATTGTTATTAAAGACAGATTCGGATCTCATATTACTAATACTACAACACTTTCTCACCAACCAAACAAATCACAAAATATGTACAAATCAAACAAAAAAAAATATGAAGCAAATTCAACCAAATTTCATCACCACAAATTAATTAAATTAAACAAACAAAAAAATTTGTATTCAAGCACAATTCCCATTCCATTTCCAAAAAATAAAATAAAAAATTAATTTAACCTACGTTTGCCACCACCGAAAACATTGCGCACTGGCCTCTTTCTCCCAAAGATGTCTGTTCCCCAAGTGGATTCAACCTGAAAAATCAAACCAAACCAACCAAAAAATCAAACCCAGAAAAATTTCAAACACCCAAACCCAGCAGAAAAATTTCAAACATCCAAACCCAAACCAAACAGAAAAATTTCTCTTCTCTTTTTCATTTTCTTCTTATCTTTTCTTCTTTTTCTCTTCTTCTTTTCTTTTTCTTCTTCCCATCTGAGAGAAGAGGGAGCTACCATGGGGGTATACTGGGTGTGAGAGCAAAAGAGAGAAAAAGAGAAGAAGAAAGATGAAAGAAGAAAGAAAAAGAGTGGCCGGGAGGAAAAAAAAATAGGGAAGAAGAAAGAAAAAGAGAAAAAGAGGGAAGTAGCTGGCGCGTGTTTCCAATGCCCGTTAGTACCATTTAGTAATGTGTCAACTTTGACACGTTACTAAAGTTTTTTAATTTTAATTTTTGAATTTGAATTTGAATTTTTTTTTTTTTTTTTTTTTTTTTTTTTTTTTTTTTTTTCAGTTTCCAAATTAGTAACGTGTCAAATTTGACATGCTGCCATTCTTAGTAAGGTGTCAAATTTGACACGTTATCATTTAGCAACGTGTCAACTTTGACACGTTACTAAAGTTTTTGAATTTTTATTTTTATTTTTTCAGTTTTCAAATTAGTAACGTGTCAAATTTAACACGTTAACGTGGGTAAAGTGACACATTACTAAAACATTTAGCAACATGTCATAAATTGACACGTTACTAAATGGTAACGTGGCAAAAAATAATAAACAGTACACATGTTACTAATACTGCATTTTTTTGTAGTGGATCCCAACAGAATGGTATCAGAGACAACTTCAAGAAAACATTGTTTAGATTGTTTTTTAATTTTGTTAAGTATATGGCTCTAGATTTTTGATTGATAGTTCCAAACCATAAAACATGTTTATGAACATGTAGAGTTATGATCTGGAACGTTTCAAGTCAAACGGAGCAAGTTCGATATTTTATATATAATTTATCTTTTAGAACAGTGTTACTGTTTTTCCACAGCAACAACTGCTGTAATTACGAATTTTTTCTGGAAGTCTTGACAAGTCCTAAAATTAATTGGGTACTTGTTTCGACATGAAAAATTCGTGGTTGACGCAATGGTTTGAACAGATTCACATTTCGATTAATATTGAAAGAGACATGGTTCGTTCTTCATTAGTTGACAGATCTGGAATTTTCAGAATTCCAGCAGCAACTGTTTAATCACGAATTTTATGCATGATTTGTGAGTGCTTAAAAATTAAAGTAGCAATTGATTTCGCCTGTAAAGATGTTGTTTGATGCATTGAAAAATCAAAACGGTGTTTTGACTTTTTCTTAAACACGTTTCAGTAAGTTTTTCAATACAAACCAAATCTGGATTTTGAACTAAAACTACATGCATTGATTTGTAAAAAAAAATTCTTTTGATGCAAGATCAAAGAAAGAAATTTCATTGATTATGAAATATATTATACAATGTATATAACATGTTTTCAATCAAAATAAAATAAGTTACAAATCATTGGAATGTGTTTTGAGAAGAATCTTGAATTATATTCAAGTTCTTGAAATAAAACACATAAAGATGAAATCTATTGTTTTTTTATTTTTGAGTGCTAGTTTACATATTGTCATTGATTATAATAGAGTTTGGAATCAATGAGATATGTTTGCATTCATTATAATGATTGGTTACATAGTGTTTTAATCACAATGTAAAACTAAGATATGAATTGAATTCACAACTAAGCAGAAAAGGCGAACCATGGGTCCAACCCTTGTTTACACCTTAATGGGCTTTAGCCATGGGTCCAACCCACGACTATGAAAAAGACTTGAAATGGTAACCCGCCGCCACTCATGGAGTGCAATACCTAGGCTTCATGAAAACTAGGGGCGGCTATGCCTTGGATTATGTAGGCTTTTTCGAAACCCTAAAACTAATCCATGAACCCTATTAGGAAAGAACCGAAGATCCTTAGCCTAATATTTTAGGATCTCATTTTCCCAAGAATAATTTGGTAAATAATAATTTCCAAGGGAATTATGATTCTCCAAACATAGAAAATTCCAAACAGGTTGGAGTTTGATGTTTAAGAATCATAATTAAGGAAAATTATTAGTAAGGATTGTTTTGGGAGTCGTAACTCCATAAACTAAGACATAATTTCTATTGACCTAATTTTGATTAGGGTCAATAATGTATTTTGGATAAAAGGTTTCTATTTATAGAAAGTTTCTGTTTTTGGAAAGTTTTGGGCTTGAGTTTTTTGAATTTTTCCTTAAATAAGGAGGTGGAGGTTTTAACTCCTAGCACCTAATATATGACAAAGTTCCTTGGAAAATGATTATACCCTAACATTGTAGGGTTAACCATGTCATATACATTAGGGCTTCTATTTTGAAAACTAATTGAAATCTTCTTATTTTAATCAATAAGAAATCTATGCCTAAAAAAATAAGGAACCTAACTAATTGGGATCACTTATTAGTTTGTGATAGAAGATCCAATACAAAGTGTTAAAACTTTACAATACACTACAAAAAACAAAATTTTTGCTAACTTACATTTTCTGGCGTGTCAGGTGGTTTGACACGTCAGAAAATCCTCCTAACGGGTCGGTTTTGACGTGTCTTAGGCGTTAAAATTATAGGTGTCAGAAACGAAAAATTTCTGACTTGTTAAATTTAACACATCAGAATTTTCTGACGTGTTAAAATTGGCATGTCATAAAAATTTTTTGACGTGCCACTTTCTGACACATCAAAATTTTTTCTGATGTGTCAAATTTTGACATGTCAGTAAATGTTTTTAATTGAAAAAAAAAATCTAGGAAAAATTTAAAAAAAGAAAAATTATTTTTTTAATAATTTTAAATTTCCTGACGTGTCAATTTTGGCACGTCAGTAATTTAAAAATTATTAAAAAATAATAATTTTTCTTTTTTTAAATTTTTTCTGGATATTTTTTTCAATTAAAAATATTTTTTTAATTCTGGAATACAACATACGTTTCTTCTCCCCCCAGCTCTCTTCCTTCCTCCATTTTCACCCTCTCTCTCTCTCTCTCTCTTCTTTCCTCCATTTTCAAAAAACCCAAACCCAAAAAATCTTCAAAAAATCAAAAACCCAAATAAAAAAATAAACCTTATCCTTCTTCGATCTTCTTCTCTTTGCATTTTTTTTCTTCTTCTGCTTCTCTTCTCCTTTTTTTTTCTTCTGCTTCTCTTCTTCGATCTTCTCTTCATTTTTTTTTTTTTTGCTTCTCTTCTTCGATCTTCTCTTCTCCTTTTGTTTTTCTTCTTCTTGATCTGCTTTTCTTCTAGCTCTGCTGTCGTGTAGAAAGATTGAGAGAGAAGAGGGAGATTCAGAGACGGAAAGAAGATTTGGAATTAAATAAGAAAAGTAGATCTGGGTAAAGAATAAATAATAAAAGAGGGAAAAAAGAGGGAAAATTAAGTTGAATGTCCCACTATTTTTTTTCCTGACGTGCTAGTTTTGACACGACAGAAAATTTTGACGTGCCAAATTAACACGTCAGAAACATATAATATATATATATATATAAAATAAACATGATATAAAAAAAATAAAA
>NC_081543.1:17101188-17101451 GCF_901000735.1 Corylus avellana | reverse complement strand
AAAGATAAAAGAAATTCTGACGTGCCAAAGATGGCACGTCAGAATTTGTATTAACTAATTTTTTGTTTTTTTGGCAATTTCAAACTAAATAATAAGGTGATGGTGAAAATTATTAACAAAAGTAAATAAGATGAATGGAGATATTAATTCACTCAATAAGTAAGATGTGGTTAACCCACACTGATCTAATACTAAATAAAAATTTCCTCATTCGTTTGGAATCTGATTAAAATAATTAAATTAACATTATTCATATTGAAGTT
>NC_081543.1:17095122-17100946 GCF_901000735.1 Corylus avellana | reverse complement strand
TAGTGTTTTTTCGTTCAAAAAAAAAAAAGACAAAGGGCAGAAAACATATTTTAATTTTTTTAATTTCTATTCTAAGCGAATGGAGAATAATAAATCAAAAAAATCCGGATCGGAAGGCCAAGAGCAACAATAGAGTTATTTAATAAAGATCTGGAAAGATTTTGAGTCTCATTTTCATTTAAAATCCTTCCTAATAAAAAACAAAAGTTAGATGAAATGTATATAATATAAAATAAAAATGATATAAACAAAAAAATATATATATATTTAAAATAAATTCTGATGTGCCAAATATGGCACGTCAGAATTTCTTTTATCTTTTTATTTTTTTATTTTTTTATTTTATTTTTTTATTTGATATCATGTTTATTTTATATTATATATATAAATATATAAACATTATATTTACTGACGTGTCACTTTGATACGTCAATAAATTTTTGACGTGTCAAAGTGGCACGTCAATACTTTGACACGTCAATAATTTATTGACGTGTCAAAGTGACACGTCAATATTTACTGACGTGTCTAACTTTGACACATCAGTAAATATTAAATTATTAAATTATTTAAATAAAAAATTTTAAAATTAAATTGAATTCAAATTTACTGATGTGTTATATTCAACAAGTCAGTAAATGTTGACGTGCCACTTTTGGCACATCAAAAAAAAATTTGTTGATTGGCACGTCAACATTTACTGACGTGGCAAAAAATGGATACTGTTTGCCACGTCAAAAAATTCCCTTTTTTTTGTAGTGATACATCAGTGTAGTATATATATACAGCCTTAAACCTAGTGCACCAATTAATTGCAATTTCAGATTTTCCCTAGATACTAAGGAAAACGTTTTCCTTGTTGCGCAAGGGACACGTTTTCCTTGTTGCACATGTCTAGAATTCCTTGTTGCATAAGTCTAGAATCTTTCCTTCTTGAATTGCTTTGCTCGTGAGCTATAGTATCAGGTTGAGACTTTCCATATTCGTTTTGAGCATCTGCACTGCCACTGATTTCTACGTAGTTGCGCTCGAGCGCACTCGGCTTGTGCTCGATCGTTGAACCCGAGAGATTTTGAGTTCCTGCACCACGACTTGCACTCAAGCACACATTCGGCTTGCGCTCGATCGCTGAGCCAAAGAGATTTTGAGTTTCTACACCACCACTTGCGCTCGATCGCGGAACCTGAGAGCACTGAGCCTGATATCCTTTAACACTATTTTCATGAGGTTGTCAAGTTATTTGGTCTTCTTAAGACCGTAGTGTCTGATAGGAACCTCCTCTTGTCCCCAATATCAATCTTAAATTTGACCCCATGCAACCACTTTTTCCACTAGCACATAAAGAAGATATCAATGCTATACGTCTGTATCTTCTTATCTTGTTGCTCTTCTCCTTGACTTTCTTCTCTCTTCTTTTCCCTCTCTCCTGTTCTTTCTTTTTCTCTTTTATTTGCTTCTAGTTTCTGTTGATTGTGCTACATCATAATTATTCCGACACTTAAAAAAAAAGATTATTGGTTTAATTTGTTGAGTTACTGCAATTATAAATTAAGATTTAGTTGAACTTAACATTCAACTTGTTTGGCAATATATGCAAGAAGGGTTTCCTAACTCATCTATTAATCTCTTTTAAAGTTGAAAACTTTCTCGCATCTATAGTTTTCTTTTCAAGTTAATCAAAATCACCCATTGCTTATGTTATCATACATGGTTTAGTCACTTGGACTATGGACTTACATATCTCTTTCTAGACATATAGATACTACTGGATCAATCTTGTCTTATGGGTGTTAATGTGTTTTGAATTTGAAAAACGCTATGCTGACTCCAAAAACATGTTTATCACAATTTATGCAAAATTAATACTATGAAGCAATAAACAATTCAATCACCCAAAATATATAAAGCAATAAAGAGGCAAACACATATATTTTGGTTACGAAGAGGAAACTTTTTAGAAACCGATCTAAAAGTAAAACCTCTCCGGGGCAGCCAAACCCAAGAAATCACTATCAAAAAATTATCCAGAGATTACAGACACTAGGAACACTTACAACCCTTTGCAAGACCTTGGCTCTGTAAGATCGACAAGCCTACAACTCGTCTCCTTGCTCACAATCTTCTTCAACGTGATTCTCCTTTACCGGACCCTTCCGAAAGACTTCTCAACTATAGATTTATCAAAGGAATAACTAAAACTCTAAGAGATTCAATTTAACGCTCATCACATATGATCTCTCTTAGCACAGCCTCCGATGAACTCTCTGGCGGTAAAAATTCGTGCTTCTCTCTTCTATAATGATGTATATATACCCCCGACAAAACCCTAGACCTAACCCACTTAAAATCACGTTTTTGGGCCTAAAACTTACGGGGTGTCCGGACACGGCTTTGCGGAGCAAAATTTGAGTTTCTGGAAATGCGGTCCAGACCCGGGGAAGGCATGTCCGGACATGGGTGAAACAGCAGTCTAGAAATGCTGTCCAGTCTTGATTAACAGCTCCGATTGATGGGCGTTTGTGGTCCGATTGAGCTGAAATTTTGCAGGAACGTTCATAACACAAGAATCTACATTATGAACGGTGGAGATTGATTCTGAGCATTTTATATCAGTGTTTGAGCCTATGAACAGTAACCTCTGCATTTTGGAACAGAATTAAGCCAACACAAGAACTAACAAAATCCATTTTAACTTTATATTATGAAAAGTATGTGCAAGCAATATCAGCTACATTGCACTAACAAATGCGAGGTTGAACGTACTTGAATCCAGTTTACCTTCTTATCATGAAAATTATGTACAAGTGATAGCAGCTACATTGTAATGACAAAATGCAATTAAACTCTCTCTCTCTCTCTCTCTCTGATCTTATCACATTCTTTTTAAAAGTTTTGTATGGTGTGGCTCATGAATGCAATTATTAATGTGTTTTCTTTCCACTTTTTGTTATGTAGAAAGTTCAACCGACAAGTGGTATAGGAATATCTGGTCCTAAATCATCTACAAGTGGTATGGAATATCTGGTCCACAATCATCTACTATTTTTAAAGTAATTAAATATAACTTGTTTTCTGTTTGTTTTTGTACCCTGTTTATAACCGCTTAAAATTACAAATGAAATGTTTTTTCCTTTTTCCTTATAAAGAAGAAGGGCATCTCCAATAGGAAAGCATCTACAACAGTTGGTGGTCCACATTCCAAGAGCAAGGTACTTCAGCATACTCTAACTATTGCGTACATAGCATCGAAGGTACTAACTTTTTCTTTTTTGTTGGTTGGAAAATAGGGCAAGAGTAAAAATCATCCAAGTAGTGTAGATTCGGAAGCAACTAATGCCCCAAAACTTTTTGATGAGCGAGATCACACACCTCCACCTGGACTTGCTGATAAGAGAAGAGAATCACCTCCATAAAAGGGAGAAGCAAATCCAAATTCAGACAACAACCTGAATGTTGGAACTGTGGCAAGACTGACCATTACAAGAAGAATTGCAGGGAACTGCGGAAGGAGACTAAGAACGATTATGCAAACGCAGTGACATAAGAAGTATATGATGCCCTACTTCTCTCTGTTTATAGTCCTCTTGATTCTTGGGTCTTGGATTCAAGAGTATCTTTTTATATAATAGCAATTTGTGAAATTCTCAAGAACTATGTTGGAGGAGATTTCGGGAAGGTGTATTTGGCTGATGGATCTGCACTGGATATTATGGGCGTGGGTGATGTTCGCATTAGAGTTTACAATGACTCGGTATGGAAGCTACAAAAGGTCAGGAATGTTCCAGATCTGAAAAAGAACATGCTTTCAATGGGACAGCTTGATGATGAAGGGCATTCAATTCATTTACACGGTGGAAAGTGGAAAGTCAGCAAGGGAGCCAGGATTTTAGCTCGTGGTCACAAGACGGGTACTTTCTATATGATGATGAACAGCAAGGATACAATTGATGTTGCAGATATGGGAGCTGACTCAAAATTATGGCACCTAAGGCTTGGGCACATGAGCAAGAAAGGAATAAAGGTACTTCTGTCAAAGGCGAAACTACTTGAGTTGAAGTCATTTGAGTCTGATTTGTGCGAAGGCTGCATCCTACGGAAGCAGAAGAAGGTGAGTTTCGCAAAAGTTGGCAGAGCACCTATGCTTGGAAAGTTGGAGTTGGTACACACGGATTTGTAGGGTCTTGTACTAGTGGCATCTCTTGGAGGCTTGCGGTATTACATTACGTTTATTGATGACTCAAGCAGGAAGGTATGTGTTTATTTCTTGAAAAAGTAAATCTGATGTATTTAGACTTTTAAGAAATGGAAGGCCATGGTTGAGAATGAAACAAGCTTGAAACTCAAGTGTTTGAGATCAAACAATGGAGCTGAATACGAAGATGGGAGGTTTAAACTGTTTTGTTTAGTGAATGGGGTTAGGATGGAGAAAACTATCTCAGGAACACCGTAGCAGGATGGTGTGACTGAGTGCATGAACAAGACTCTCAATGAGCGTGCTGGGAGTATGAGATTGCACTGCTGCATACCTGATAAATAGGGAGCCTTCCGTTCCCTTGACCCATAGACTATCGGAACAAGTCTGGAGTGGAAAAAAAGGTAAATCTTTTACATCTAAAAGTTTTTTGTTGTGCTTCATATGTCCATGTTGAGTCTGATGCTTGGAGTAAACTAGTTGTTAAATCTAGAAGTATTTCTTCATTGGATATGGAGATGAGGCCTTCGGTTATCGATCTTGGGATGATCAAAATTAGAAGATCATTAAAAGTCGAAATGTGATTTTTAATGAGTGTGCTATGTACAAGGATGGGTCAAGTGCAGAACCTGAAGTTACAGAGCAGGAATTGAAGAAGTCTAAGTTTGTTAACTTAGATGAGCTTTCTGAAAATACAGTACAAAAAGATAAACAATTCGTGGAGATGGAGCTCATGAACAGTCTTCACTCACGAATGAATGTGATGAAGGAGAATCTTCTAGGAGACCTCATAGGACTAGGAAAAGTCTTATTCTTTAGCAAGAGGCAAAGAGAAATGTGATCGAAAGGCACCAAAGAGGTATAGCTTTGAGGATATGGTTTCTTTTGCTCTGACAGCTTATAGTGGAGATTCGTTGTCTGTTCATAATGGTGCGCTGAAAGAGGTGGAGTCATTATGGAAAGGTAAAGCTTGGGAATCGGCATAATTACCCAAGGGAAATAATGCTAAAGGATGCAGATAGGTCTACAGGAGGAAAGAGTCGTCAGAGAAAGTTGTATGGTAAACGGGACTGCTAGGAAAGCATGGTGATAATTTTAAACCAGTTCCTATGCTCAAGTTTAAAAGGCGCTTGGACTTGAGTGGCACTTGTGGAGTGTGATTGCCCTTAGGGGCTGAGGCGAAGACATCTGGAGGAGACACATTTTGTTAGATTTGATGAGATTCAAGTCAAAGTGAAGATTGTTAAACATGTAACTTGAATCAAGTTTGGTGTGGGTCCCATGGTTTTTATTATGTTGGCTTTTGTGCTTATGTTGTAGCTGACTTAGTACTTCTCCTTTTCCTATTTTGTTTGGACTCTTTCTCCAATACAAATTGTACTTGGATTTGGTTTCAGTAATAGAGTTGGAATATGAGAAGACCTTTGACCCACCTTGAACACCTATATAAAGGACCAGCACTCGTGCTTTCAAGTGTGGAGATGTGCCAAAAACGTGAGCATCATTGTGTGCTAAATTGTGAGCACCAAAGGGAGGAGAAAAAGAGAGAATCTGAGAGAGTGTGTGCAAGGGCAGCAAGCAAACTGTATTTTCTTGTTAGTGTTTTTTTGGAGCAAAAAACAAGTGATTAGA
>NC_081543.1:17094752-17095102 GCF_901000735.1 Corylus avellana | reverse complement strand
TCAAAAAAAAAAAAAAAAAAAAAATTAGGAGCAATATGGAAATTTTGGGATAATATTGGTCGAATTGAAAAAAATTAGAACTTTGTGAGAGTGAATTGCAAAAATTAAAACTTTAATGTTCGAATTGAAAAACGCCCTTAATTTTAAAGGGATAAACTGTAATTTTACCTTTTTTTTTTTTTTTTTTTTAATAAAAAAAAGCCAATAAAAAAATCAAAAGAGATCAGATGGCCTAGAGATACGTGCGTTAGACACGCACCTATGGCAAGGCAATAGATGAGCTGTGAAAAGGGGAGAAAAATGGTACGCATTTCAACTAAAGTAGGGTGTTGTCCAACAAAATGGGAACT
>NC_081543.1:17049132-17094650 GCF_901000735.1 Corylus avellana | reverse complement strand
GACCTGAAGGATAAAAGAAGAATTTTACATTTAGCAATTTTTCAAACTCGCATTGAGTTTTCTACTGTAACCAATCTCATCAAACACACCGTACTTGACGCAGCTCTCTACCCAAAATATAAAAAGTGCAGCAAAAACAACAACCTCGTTTGCCAACCAACCTCGGAATCAACTTATCACGTCCAATAAATGCCCTATTTGAATTTTTGAAAAATCTAAGCCCCTCCAAGCGACATGTATAGGTGGCAAATAATCCTATACTCGTGCACCCATCTTTTACCATTTTTTGTGGACGGTCCAGATTAAATAGAACACATATAAAGTCAATTAGGCTAATTAACGGATCGTCTAATTGGACGAAATATCCGACGAAATATTCAAAACGGTTTGGATAAAACCTGAATTGATATCGAATTAAAAAAATAGCTGAACGTGTTTTCAAAATAATGAAATATAATAAAAAATAAGTAAAAATAAAAGGTTACCCAAACGAGCCGTAGTAGTGACACAGGATCCAGTGACAGGCTATTCCCATTGGTCTAACAAAGCGTCCAGTGACAGGCTATTCCCATTGGTCTAACAAAGCGTACTTGCACACGACCACGTCCATAAAATGTTGCAAACGTGGCCGATACAGTGCCGCTTTTCTCATACAATCGCCACGTTTCACTAGTGTAACTTCTCTGCCCCAAGTCACCATCAAACCCAACTTGATCCCAGCCAATCAAACCGGGGGGCATCTAATCCTTTTGGGTTGTGTGTGGGACTTGGAAGGTTTTAGTTTTGGTTAAAGGTACCAGAAATGGCTTCTCATGGTTTAAGCTTAGGATTAGCAACAACTTACATTTCCTCAAAAACCCAACTAGAATTTGGCTTCAAATCCAAACCCCTTTTGTTGGCTTCACGAGCTTTAAGAAAATCCAACAGGGTTTCTTTGTCGGTACGTGCAATGGGGTCCTCAGCTTCTTCACAGAAACCTGAGCGCATTCAAGGTTCATCTCTCTGTCGGTCGGTGTCTCTCATATGAGAATTTTTTATGTATATGGTGACCAAATCAAACATTCTCCATATTTTTCTTTTTCTCTTTTACTTTTCTCTTAGTTTGAGTCATTTAATGTTAATTTGAGTTGGACGATCATGTTGTTTGAGCTGTGGTCAATTTAGTGTGCACACACATAAGCACATGTTCTTCTTTTGCTTGGTGAATGGAGAATTTGATCACAGTGTGAAAATGCAAAGAGCAATTCAGGTTTTGGCAAGGGGGTAGCGTTTGTGAGTTGATCTTTGGAAAGTTGGGGATGAGACGGACTGAGTAAAATTGGGCCGAGAATTGGTGTACCTCCTGCTCCAATTCTCCCAGTGGGAGAAATACAAAATGTATGGAGAAATTTGATGAATTAACGAACAACTTAGATATAAGTTCTTCTTCTTCTTATATGTTGATAGCAATGTGGGGTGAAGGAAAGTGATAACATAAGCAACCCAGGTATGTTTGCCAGAGAAAGAGACACTACAACTACAGACATATACCGTTTCTGGTTTAGGCCTTTTCCAAAGAAAAGAGGCACTTGAAATAGACTGTGGAGTATGATTTGAAAGTACCCACTACTCCTCTCTCTTAAGGTCTTAGAGGTTGATATATGAAGTGATGGGTAAACCAATATGTTGACCATCATCAATGACTTAGTATTGATTACTGATTTCACATATTAAATTTTGGGCAACTAAGGAGGATGCTAAGTTAGTCATAATTAATATACACATAGAGCTTATTTGATAGAATTGAAATTTCATATTGCATTTTTATGCTTGAAACAAAGACTGAAAGAATAAATTTCTATTTTTCAATACAACTTTGTTTTGTCTCTGTTCTTTGAAAATATATGGTTGAAAATCCCATCTTTTATGGGATTGGTAGACTACCAGTGGACCTTTTGTATTCCCCTAAAATTTTAATGTGTGTTTAACGTATCCAAACTTAGTCTTGAATGTGAAACTCATGTATTGCCATTAAAGGTTTTGGCAAAAAAGGGGTGAAATTCTTAGCTGCTATGCATTTTCTTTGCCTTTATTCCAACTGATTAGGATGCATTTTATTTTTCTCCATCAATGGGAGATGGGAGGGCCTTGTTTAGTGATATGAGCTAAAGTGTCAAGGTATGCATAGTGGCTACAAGCAAGGGAAAATGATAGCCAATTCTCCAAGGTGTCATACAGACTAATAATTTGCTGCAGTATGGCACAATTGATCTGGTTCCACTAAAAGGTAGTTGGTCTCCTAGATGCTCTATTAACTATGATGCTTAAGGCGCGTTTTCTAGTCGTGGAAAAAGGCAAGACTCACGGTTTTTAGCGTTGAGTGTTTCATGATTTGTGGCTCTTTAGGGTGGTGTTTGTTGGGTTTTCCTTGGTAGGTTTCCGTTTGTACCCTTCTAGAAGGAATTCTCTTCCTACCAATTGTCTTCCTCAGAATATTCTCCAACTATTGTAACTAATTCTCTTATATATGTGGATTGGATTGAGGGCTGCACAATAGGAAAATATACAGCCCTTCTTGATTCACGTTTTCTTCCATTTTTTTCCCATTAACATTAACTTCTGTAGATTGGGTTCTTATTCACAGTACATTGTTGGTAGTATTTAAGGTGTTGGCAGAGGACTTAAAAATTAGACACAATCATCCTTGTAGCAGAGGAAATGTGATACTGAGAAGGTTGATCACTAAATGATTAAAGTTTATTCGGTTACATATCGCCTGCAATAAGGGGGGTTTCCTGCAATTGAAATCAATAACTTACCTCATTCTCATGACATCTTTCTGTTCTTCTTTGTTTCCTTCTTTTTTTTTTTTTCATTTGTTTGGACTAGTTTTGAATTTTCTAGAAGCTCTAACAATCATAGCCGTCTACCTGTAGAAAAATGCTTATATTGCTTGAGAAAAACAACACCAAGGTATACAAGGCAGATGGTAGCAGCTTGAACCTTGTTCCAAATAGTTTTATTAATCAATATCCACTCTTACCTTCTCCCCCCCCCACCACCCCACCCCACCCCCCCCCCCCTCCCAAATGTATTCTCTTATTCTTTACCTTTATAGCGTGGAAATTTTCAGTAAGATGCAGTATCTCTTGGTTGTAAGTTACCAGTTCTAGGAGAATTTCCTAATGGAGAGAAAGAGGCTAGAAAGTAGTGAATAAATGTGCATTAAGTAAAGGATATGGTGTGGTGGGTGACTGATCACTGTTTTCTGTATTTTCTTTGGGCTTGATACGGAGTATGCCCTTGGCTGTATCTATGACGAACTGGACCTTTTTCAGTGGTTCAGCATGTAAATTTTAATGGCTAGAAGTTGTATATTGCTTGTGCGTTATGGATTTTTAGCTGTCCATTTGAAAAGATAAGTGCTGGATTGTGGAATATGGATTAGCATTATCAAAATAACATGGGGGAGGTGACTGATAATTTTTCAATCTTTCTTCACTCTATCTTCATAGTAAACTACAAGTCTTGCTTTTTGATAAAATTTTGGCATATATATATTTTTGTGCTTTATTTTGTTTGAAGCTCCATGTACTATGCCTTTGGAATGAAAGGAGATTTCATGGAAGCTTCACAAGTTATCATATCTTGTAAACAATTTAGAAGGAATGCAACTCCTGATATGAAAAGTAATCTGATGTCTCTGAGTCAGAAATTTGGAAAACTAATACAAGTATGACGTATATTAAGGCTTTGTATTGTGCCCCAAATCTAGTTGTCTTCGAAAATGGCAAACAGCTCTAACTATGTTGTTCAGCACAGAACTTGCTTTGTTTTAATTTGCCTGAAATCTTGAAGATCAAAACAAGTTGTTATAGCTTCTTTTGCAACAAAGGGAAATTAGTTTCTTATTGTGTAATTTCAATTTCTAGATTATACTGTATTTGAAATCTTTGATTGTCATTTGTTTTGGCCTGACCAGATTTCTCCAGTACATGGTTTTGGTTATTAGTGTTAGGCTGTGTCGGTTGCCTTCTGAGTTCCTATGTATGTGGTGTGATAGAGGTCAAGGATCTTAACTTTAAGATTGCTTACAGTACATGGATATTTTGAAGTGTCAGGTACTGAGAAAAATTAATTTTCAAGATATATGTGTTGGATGCAACCCTTATGGGTTTTGTGTGGGATTGTTTGCTTGACATGCCTACTGTACATGGACTAAACAATTGTGTCCAAAAGAGGAAGCGGCCAACTAAATCTAGTGTCATTGATGTTTTGTGTGTGATCTATCATGCAAAAGAGGAACTCACTAGAAAGGTAGTTGTTGTTTCTATGCCTAAAGAATTTCTTTCTTGATTCTATGTTCTACCATAGGCTGTGCTTGTTGGCAGAGAAACAGCAGCTGTGGGTAATGCAGTAGGCAGTTGGTTAATTTACTACTGTCACAACAACCCTCCTCTCACACTCCCTCCCCTCCTCCCCACGACCCTCAAAAAATAAAAATGAACAGAAAAGACACGAACTATATGAATTTGAAAGGGACACCTTAATTAAGTGACAAGTCCTGTAAAAATGATAATCACATGTTTAAATCTTAATCATTCTCCAATCTTTGATTGGTATGATGCTAATAGGAGTCATTTTCACTGTTGTGTAGAGGCAGGAAGCATCGACTATAAATCTGTAAGTGATGAAGAATGGAAGAAGCGACTCTCAGGGGAACAATTTTATGTTGCTCGTCAAAAGGGAACGGAGAGGGCTTTCACTGGGTATGATATCACTTGGACATACTATTTGTCGAGCTTTACGTTAAGTTATATATTTATTTTCTTTTTTCTCGGTATAGTACTTGCTCTTTTCAAGGTATTTAAAGAATTTTATTTCTAAGTAAGTTTTCAAAGGCTTAAGAATTGTGTGAAGGCCTGAGACTTGATTATTAAGAATAACAGTTTTGCGACCTCTGTATGTCTAAATTTAAAGTATTAATTGGAAAAGAAACAAACAGCATGCAAGTCAAATAAGACACTTCATATACTAATAACTACCTGTTGACGTTCCCAATGGGTAACTTAATCGGCTAGAAACCATGCCTCATGAAGCGGAAGTCACTAGTTCGAATCCCCCCTCCCCCCTCTTGTTAACGATCACAAGGGATCCTGTTAACGATCACAAGGATGCCAATTAGTCAACAGATGACAGTGTGAGTAGATAAGGACAACGGAAAGAAAACTGTCTAGATTTTTCTTTCTTTTATTTTTTTGAAAAAAGAAACATTTAAAATTATGTAGTCATTTCAATTTTGAATTTATGGAAAGGGAATTGTCTTATTGTTTTGGGAAAAATATTGTTCCCAAGACCCTGGGGTTTGACCTTTTATCTCGGTGGATCATCACGTCATTAAAAAGGCCACATCAGCATCGTGTGAAAAGAAAAAAGTTTTTAAATTTTAAATACCATCTCCCTATAATTTTGGAGAGTAGTAAATTGTGAGACCATAATATCCTACAATAATTTTTTTAGGGTAAAGTCCACTTAATCCCTTCAAATTACCACCCAAATGACAATCTACCTCTCAAACTATCAATTACGAAAATTTACCTCCCAAAAGTACTAAAACAATGATAATGTACCCTCAAATGCTAGCAAAATAACGAAATTATTCCTTTAGAATCTTTAGTAAGACAAAAATATCCTTAAAAATTTGAATAAAAAAATTAAATTTTAGTATTTTTGTTTTTATTTTAGTAAGGGTAATTTCGTCATTTTGTTAAAATTTGAGGTACATTGTCATTGTTTTGGTAATTTGGATGGTAAATTGTCGCAATTGATAGTTTGTGGGGTAGATTGTCATTAGGGTAGTACTTTTTTTTTTAACTTAATGAAATCCCATTTAAGGAAAATTAGTGAGATCTCATTAATTGCTTAATGCAAAACATATAATTTCATTAAAGCACAATAAAATTTTTAAAATCATGACAAAACCATAAATTTTTGAACTTAATGAAATATTATATAAGGAAAATTAGTGAAATGTCATTACTTAATGCTAGAAAATTAGAAGAAATTAATTATGATGATATTTGTGTAATACCTATTATATTTCAATGATAAAACTCATATAATTATGAACATTTAAAAAATAATACAAAGCAAAATAACAAATCTTTTTTTTATGGATACAAAAATAACAAAATCTTTCACTTAATATTTAATGCAATCAAATAAATCATTTCAAGTCATGTTCCATGCTTAATTATTTTTTTGGTGTTTTGAAAGCATTTCTATTCCTTTTTTCTGGACAATAATCAAATAAGTTTGTGTCTTACTTTGCTTTCAAAAGCAAAAAATAAAAAAATTATTTGAGTAAATCATTATAATTTAATTTCAAGATTTAAACACATTGTTCTTTCAGTAATGTAACCTATTCAGTTAGATTATTGCTTAGCATTCACTGGAGGTGAGGAATACAAGTTAGCTTTATCCCAGCATGTAAATAAGCACACAGCTGCATCAGGATGTATTCATATGTATAGTGCACTGGGTTGATTCCACTCTACAGCCACCATCCTTATAAACCTGCACTATTCTGCATAGATCAGGAGAGCCTTACATACTTGGTGGACAAGAGATGCTTCTTATGCTTTATACATAAGTAAAAGGGAACCTAATGCTGTGGTGATAACTGATTCTTTGTCTAATTCATCTGCTGTTTTTTACTTTTCATGTTCAGGGAATATTGGAACAAGAAAACCCCTGGAATTTACCATTGCATATGTTGCGACACACCTTTATTCGAGTGAGTATTCAACTCTTCTCACTGGAACTAAAATGTTGTGGTTCACAGAACTTCCTCCAAAAACTGACTGATTTGTTCTTTCTCCTCCAGATCATCTACAAAATTTGATAGTGGAACTGGTTGGCCTTCTTATTACCAGCCTATTGGAAACAATGTCACCTCAAAGTTAGACTTGTCGATTATTTTCATGCCGCGCCAGGAAGTTACTTGTGCTGTTTGTGATGCCCATCTTGGTCATGTCTTTGATGATGGTCCACCTCCCACAGGAAAGCGTTATTGTATCAATAGGTAAATAGTTCATCTGTTTTTTTCTTTTCTTTTTACCCCATATATTTATTGTTATAATGGACTTGATGTGAAATATGACTAATCATGCAGTGTTTCCCTGAAACTAAAACCGAAGCAGTAGACGAACAAGCAAGAACACCAGAAGGATATGATTGCTTGAGTTGGACGTTACACTTGGTGTCTGATAAAATATAAAATGTGAAAATAATTTACAGAACTGTGAAATGGTGGCCTTTGGTATAGCATGTTCCTAAATGCAACAACATTGTCTATTTTTGAAAGCTTATTGGATGTACATGCTTAGTTAAGTATAAATTCTCAAGTGTTGTAAAAAAAAAACTACAGTAAATCTAATATAGTTTTTTTAACTGTCTATATTTAATTTTAGTCTCTCTTTTTCATAGAAAATTTGGAATTAAATATGGACCGTTGAAAAAACTGTAGGAGATCTCTTGTATTTTTTTTTTCTTTTTTTTTCAGCACGTAAGCCAAATCCGTCCTATAAGAAGTATTCCACAGCCAGTTAGATACATGTTGCTTTTTCATGAAGCACATATCTTCATTTTCCTCTCTTTTTTGCATGCTAGATCATATAAACAAACATATAATATGGACATGATTTTATATTAGGTAGATTTGATGCATAACTCAGAGATGTTTGCAAAAATCTACTTGAAACCAGTGAAAAAATGGATCTATGGATAATGGATGTTTTCACGTCATTTGATTAAGAGTTTGACAACTCATGGTTAGTGATTTACTACACAAGTAAACCATAGTTTTCACTCGCAATACAAAAGCCCTAGCCTTTTTCTATGATGGTGATTAGAGCTCAAAGATTTTACGTAAGCTGAAAAGGAGAGTATTTATTATATTGTGCAACTGATGAGTCCATCTGTAAAAAGAGTTCAGGAGCACTACGTCAAATCCCATCAAGATCAGCATAGCACATCATATAAAAAAGGGTCTCATTGTGGTGTTGACTCATTTGGCAACAATTCAATTGAGAATCTTTAATTCCTCTCCAACTTCAACTCAAAGTTTTCTTCAACCTAACATGGTAATATACCACAATTATATCATAGCATCCAAGAAATGACAAAACTTGAAGCATCAGTTGACTTAGCCCTATATCTAGAGAACTTGCAAGAAAGAGTTCATGTAAGATGCTTTGGTTGGGGATTACTTCCATGCTCAAGTCAGTAGATAGAGCTTGAAAGGAGACGATTCTCAAGAAGACTTGAGAGAGTATGAAGGTGTACTTTTAGAAATGAATTTGGGCTTATTTTAAAGGAGTATTGTCTCTTACTTCTTTCACCGGTGGAAAGTGGGCTAAAGGGAATACCATAATTGGATTCTAGCCCACCTGTTAGAACTATTATCCCTTGTCGAGAACAATTAACAAGTAATTATCTCACGGTATGCCTCCCCGTCGAATCCCACAAAGACTAAGACCAAGGATCATCGAGCCCTTATCAAAAAGCCTATAACGAAAGACTTCTCTAATGCATTAAGAAAATCACATCCACAATAATACCAATACCAGAGCAAACTAAGAAACATCATCCATAAAGGTCATTAAAGCTGCTTTAGTTGAGTTTGAGGAGTTGTCTGGCTTGAAGGCAAACCCTTCTAAGAGTTCATTTTATTGTTTTGGAATTTCAAATAGGGTCAAGAACAAGTTATTGACTGATTTGCAGATGAAGGAGGGTAATCTTCCAGCGAGATATCTTGGTGTCCCCTTGATTTCTTGTAGACTTTCTTCTGCAGATTGTGGAGTGCTTCTGGATAGAATTACTGGTCGCATTGACTTTTAGTTATCAAGGAAACTCTCTTATGCAGGAAGACTTCAATTGCTCTCTTCTATTTTGTATAGCCTGCAAGTTTATTGGATAGGTATTTTTATTCTCCCTAAGTGTTTTATAAAGTCTATTGAGCAGAAGTTTAATAGATTTTTGTGGAATGGGAAAGATGTTGAGGCTGCAAAGGCTAAAGTGGCTTGGTTAGAAGTTTGTTTCCCCAAAAAGGAGGGTGGTTTGGGTTTGAAGTATGAAATCAGACCTCTATGCTTAGGCACATATGGAGTATCTTTGCTAGATTTGGCTCTCTTTGGGTGGCTTGGGTTAAAAATAATTTTCTAAAGCAAAAGAGTTTTTGGAGTGTTGGTATCCCCCATAATTGTTCTTGGTGTTGGAGAAAGCTACTCAATTTAAGGGATATTGCTAAAAAGTTTTTGAGGTTTGAGGTTGGAAATGGGGAGAATATTCACATCTGGTTGGATCTTTGGCATCCTGCTGGAATCTTAATTGAGAAATATGGCTATAGAGCTGTTTATGATGCTCAAAGTAGGGTGGAGGCCAAACTTTCTTTTGTTATCCCCAATGGAAGCTAGTTTTGGAAGCCTGCTGATCTGATGATTTAGTGGACATACAAGCTAGTCATTCAGAAATCAGTTTGGGGCCTATTGATAAGCCTATTTGGACTACTTCTAGGAAAGGTGTTTTTGTTAGTTCAGATACTTGGGAGGCTCTTAGGGAAAAAAAGGAGCAGATTACTTGGTGAAAGTTGGTTTGGTTCCCCTTTGCTATTCCTAAGCATGCTTTCATTTTGTGGTTTGCTATGAAAGGAAGGCTGGTTACTGGAGATAGATTGTTGACTTGGGGTTATAATGGAGATGTCAATTGTGTTTTCTGCAGGAACCAGTTAGAAAGCCGTGATCATCTTTTTTTTTTAATGCAGTATCAGCTAGACTTTGGAAGTATTGTATGTTTAGATGCAGAGTGGATAATGTTCCTATAGTATGGGATGATATCTTGCAATTGGGATTGAATGATTGGGGTTGCAAGTCTCTCAAAGCTATGCTCTGCAGATTAGTTTTGAGATCTATAGTTTATAATATCTGGTGCACTCGAAATGAGATCAAACATGCAAGTCATCCAAATACAGAGGAGCAATTGTTGAAGAAAATTTTGTGGAAATCCGAACCAAAGTAGTTGGGAAAAGAAGGTTTCCAAAAAATAATGAGAACCTTGTGTTTTACTCTTTGTGGAATCTTTCTGCAGAAGTGCTTTCTTGATCTGGCTGTGGTTGTGGCCCGCTGGTTTTGTTTTGTTTTTTGTTTCCTGATAGTCTTATGGGATATAGTCTCCGTGAGGCTTTGCTTTTAGGCCTTCTGTAGGGTCTGTTTTTAGTGATACTTAGGGTTTGGGATTTGTTTTGTTGGTTTTGGTGGTTTCTTTTTCTGCAGTTTGTTGTTCTGCAATTTGTTTCTGGTTTAGCTTAGTTTGTTAGCCTTTGTGAGGTTGTGCTAGCTGGTGGCTTGTAATTGGTGATTTGGTGTTTTTGGTTTTGAGCTTTTAATGAAGTTGCTTATTCATCTAAAAAAAAAACTAAGAAACATCATAACATAAAAATAATCATCAAAAGTCTCGGTCTCAAATCGGTCAATTTGTAAACTTCTCCTGTAACAAGTCATTCTACTGTTGGGCCAAGCAACCAAATTGTAAAATTAGTTAAATTAGGGGGAAACGGTTTGAGGATCGAAGATCAAAGAATCCTTTCATTTCTATTTTCTTGGAGCTTGACTGAGCTCAAATTAGTCAATTGGAGATTTAGGTTCCTGGAAATACCGAAGTATCATTTCATTTAGTTTCTCATTCAATCCTATAATCCATCATATCCACTTGTTCCATTTATAATCAAACAATATTAGAAAAATTACACTAAAATAGAAAGGTTCATTACAAACACCGTATGCTATTGTCACTTCACAGGAAAATGCATATACCACATCAACAGTCCCCATTAACTATAAAAATAGCATATGAATTGCCAGTCTAAGACAAAGGTTGAACCAGAAACCATGGCTTCTCATTTTTTAAGATAAAACAAAGTCCAGTCATAGAACATCTCAATTCAAACCACTAAACAAAGATGATAAAGCACCTCCAAGTCACCATTCCAGCACCCCCATCATCGTTTTTGGCTCAAATCATTCAACTCACCATTTTCCATGATGCCATTCTCATTCAAGTATTCGACAAATTCATCAATAAGATAAGGCCACGCACCTTCGGCATCATAGTTTGATAATGTCGGGTCCACCATCTGCATATACAAAGCATGACACGAATTAGTAGTGCCAAGACTGGCATCAAGACCTGCAAGACACCTTGATATACATAATTGACCATGAAAACACAATTTTGATGTTTCTTTTTCTTTCCTTTCTTATTGGAGAAGTATAAGGATTCAAAAACACACTCCCCTCGGATGGCCATTAATATCATCATGATAGCTTATATGTTTCGAGTCTCAAGTCATCTCCATGTTAAAGCAAGCTAAATATCACCCAAACTCAAAACTTCCTCCGCACCAGAATCGCAGTTTAGTTTAAAAGATTATAATTTGCAATTCTAGTGATTTGTTAATAATTATTTAGGCCTACTATAGGCTAGCCTCCCCAGATGGAGGCTTCCACCCTCGTTTGTAAGAGATAGAAGCCACCAAATAGATTGGCAGTAACCACCATGCGAATTTGGTGACCTTGTTTGGCGGCCACAGAAGAGTTGCCGGATCCCTTTTTTTTTTCTTCTTCTTTTCTTTTGTGAAATTTTCTAAAAACAGTTTTAGTCGGTGGTGGAACTACATGGTGGCTTGGGAGGGCTTCATCTTTTCCCCAAATGTTTTTTAAAATGCCCTTATAATCCTTTTAAAATTAGAATTTTACCAACACCTCCCCCCCCCCCCAAAATTCTTTTATTTTTTAGTTTTATCCCCCAAACTCCAAATGCTAGTTCCTTGTTTCATATTGCGCAAAACAAAAATTATCTTGCTGCCACTTGTATACCTCATATCCATGTCATAGACAGAAAAACATGGATTAATATGGACTGCGATGGGTGCAGCATCATTGTTCTCTAGATGGTAAAATGCAGAAAACAAAATGAAGCTATGAATAGGATTGTTTACCCTCGGGCGGTAAGAATAAGGAAAAACAAATGGCAAGAAGGATGGGGGTCGAAGAATGATGTAATATATATGCTCATGATCTCAACATAGAGAATATATGGAAAGAAAGAACAAAGATAGCGCCAAGTGGGGGGTACAAAATAAAATTTAAAAAAAAAATAAAAAAATCAACAAAATGAAGTTAAGATTCTCTCACTTGTACTATGCATCTGCAAGCATATATTTATCTTGATGCACAAACCAAGAAAGCTACTAAAAAGTAAAGGTGGGGGGAGGGCAGGTACCACATTACATGCACATGCTTTATCATACTAATCATGTGGATTTGGGTAAACAAATAGCAATTGAAAAGGATACCAATTAGACATGCAGGTGCAAATGAATTGTGGGCATCGCATCCTAAAACAATGCCAGTAAGCATGTATTGATGCTTTATATCTTACCCTTGCAAACTCCAAAAGTTGAGACCATGTGTCCCTAGATATTGCTTTATTATGCCGAGCCTGGGTCAATGATATCAAAGAAAAACTAAAATCAAAGGAAAAAATAATTGAATAATTAATCATATCCTCATGGACTTCAAAACATCAATCTAATAAAAGTCATTAAAGAGAAAATACATACAGAAGATACTACATAAATATCCATTGGTGAAAAGAAAAAGAAAAAAAAAAAAAAATCAATCACCCAGAAAAAGTACAATTAAACAGACATCAACTATTCAGAAAAAACCCCCGGGTTTAGTTGGAGCGAAGCTCCGGATACCCGGTGCCAAATAAAATATATATATATATATATATATATATATAAAGCTATCCAGAAAAAAACTTAACAAGGAAATCATTTTGAAAACACAGCTTCCACTTAAGAGTATCTCTTTTATCATATGTAGAAAATTTGAAATTATAGAGTTTACCTACAGATTGGCCAAAAGTTGTCACAGGTACGCCAATGAACTAGCACCAACATTGGCCATATTCAGTGACAACTTATGCCTAACTAAACCAAAATCTCTGGATGTTCAGCCACCTAACCAACCACCAAGCTGTTTATTGGATTAAATAATTCTGAAAAAGAAATGAATCTAGGGGCCTAGCTGAGCAAAGGGTCCCAAGAATGCAATTACCAACCAGCCACCATTCAATTGGATAACAAAAATTTCAGGTGTCACAGTTAGTACTCTTTAACATGTATTATTTTGCCTCCACAAAGGGTCACTAAAAAATTCTACACATAGTTGAAAGCCGGCCAATAAAAAAGCATTAGTTAGTTGGAAAGTCACGATCAGGAGCCCCTGTGCTTTACATGCATGCAACTGAGTTGCGAGTTTACAATAAACACTAATTTTTTTTGATAAATACAAGTAAACACTAATTGCAAACAATTTAGATGAATATTATGACTGCACAACTAGTTAAAACTGACGCACTACAGCTCCACCACTAAAATAAAGATAAAATGATTGACCATTTTGGCGTAAGTAGATGAATATTACTACTTCTTTTTTGGGGTAAGTAGTAAAAGGTTTTATTAGAAAAAGAAAAAAGCCTCATGTGATAGACCATATTCTCTGCTGACTTTTTTATAAGTTCATCACCACCTTTTCCTTCTTGACTCAACTGCACTTCAGAATTTTCTTCTTCAAGATCATAACCTTTATCATGCTAAATTTCCACAAATGGCAGTCCTCTCCATCCTGGCACTGTCATTTGTTTGGCATCATCCAATTTTATTGATCAACAATGTGGCCTCTAAAACTTGAAGTTGTGTTAGGCCGTGTCTTTTTATTTTTTACACACAGAATCGAGTTGTTTCATTTTACCAGACAAATATTAACAGTAAAGACAAGCACAGCTTCATTGCTTAGGAGTTCAGACCAAAAAAATAAAGTCTAGAAGCAATCAAGAGTGAAAGGAAAAAAGAAACAAACAAATCAAGGTTCCAGAGTGCACATACATAAATATGCAAGCATGCGAAACATACAGTACAAGATCAAGAGAGAAAGTACATGTCATGTAAATAAAGATAAAATATGTTATGCAAGCGGATGACCTACGCTGCCAGAAAAATGATTATTTTCACTATACGTCACAAGAATCACTACTCATTCTCTTAAGAGTATTAACAAACTTCAAAAAATAGGTCACAATGAGAATTATAAGCTACCTGTAAGAACTGGCACCAGTGATCAACCAACGGCCACTGCTTTTCAGCAAACAGTAATTGCCACATTCCAATAGCTGTATCCAATGCTAAAGATTTCTGACCCTGAAATACACAGAGAAATGATACATGCATAACCTAGAGATACTTGAGGTAGGTCAATTACAAATCAATAAACTTGAAAAGGAAAGCAAAAACTCTCCTGGATTTAACTAGTGCCACTAAAAAAACAGACGAGTGAAAAATAAAATCTATCAAAAGGTTCTCATTTTAGCAGTAGAGATAATCATCATTGAGAACGTGTAAAAATCCAAACCTTTATTCAGAGAAAAGTGTACCTTTTCTTTTGCCCAGCCAAATGCAAAGTTATATATCTCACGGAACTTTTCTGGACAATTACAATTACAAGAAGCAATAATAATTTCAGCGACAAATTCGTTGCATCTCTGACCCAGAAAATGCTAATCAAACCATTATCGTTGACTTTTTCAAAAAATATATCAAATTGAGGATTGTTTTCCCCTAAAAGTATCATAAAATATAATATTATAATCTAAAATTGAGTAAATACCAAAAATCATGAACCATAGCACATACGTTCATCTTTCAGCTCAGAGCGCATAAATGGTATCCTTTCGCGGAACTTCTCCAAAGAATCTATCCTGCCATCAGAATATATTGCCATCGTCAGGGTTTGGTTATGGTAGTCCCAAACTCCCAATCTATAGCATTTGACTTAAAAATAATTAAAGCAAACATAACTGTTTATATATTTACCCTAGCGCTTGCAGTCCACCCATAAACTCCTGCTTGGAAAATTCACACATGGTGGCAGCCTTCATGTGCCAAGAAACAACTAACTGCAATAACAGCAAGCCCATGTTACCAAATATAGCCAAGTCACTACTCATTACCACATGTTCATAATGACTCATTATGACAGACCCCAAGTACATATAAAAATCATGACTATATATTTAACTACAATAGACTCAATCTAGAAGCAGAATACTAAGAACAACTTATTTTTCTCCTTTGATCAAGTACAAACTTTCAAAAAAGGCATTATTGTAATAAAAGGGAAAAGGGTATTGTTGTCTTTGTTGTTATCTTTCCCTTACTATAAACCATTTTTTTTTTCATTTGATGATGGGAAACTTTCTAAGGCAAGGCCCCTTCGTGTACCCACCCCTGAAGGATAAACCCCGGACCTGTGTAACATACCCCCACTACACGTATTAGTTAAATTTGGCTTTCGCCAGGAGTGTGGCCACAAGGAGTTGTTTACACCCAAGGAGATTTGAACCTTAGACCTGATGGTTATGCCACCATAGTCCAAGACCTTCACCACTTGAGTCAAACCCTAGGAATTTTTTTTTTTTTTGATATCGGGGAACCTCTACAAGGCAGGGCCCTTCGGACCCACCCCTGCAAAGTAAATATAGGTCCCGTGCACCACACCCTTGGAAGTTTCCCTACACAGAACTGGGTAAATCGCTGGCTTTTCACCAGGGAGTGTGGCCCCAAAGGATTGTTAGCACCCAAGAGGTGTTGAACCTTGGACATTGAAGGGAGCAAACCTCCTAAACCAAGGCCTTCACCACTTGGGCCAAACCCTTGGAATTTTTAT
The DNA here is from genome assembly GCF_901000735.1 of Corylus avellana. Taxonomy (NCBI): domain Eukaryota; kingdom Viridiplantae; phylum Streptophyta; class Magnoliopsida; order Fagales; family Betulaceae; genus Corylus; species Corylus avellana. Next base: position 17,078,823 of record NC_081543.1, on the reverse strand, counting down.
GTAAACATTAATCTTGACACTGTATCAGAGTAAGATCTGAGGGTTTAACAAATTTCTGTTGTTTTGCGAGCTTTCTCTCTGCCTAGGCGTCCGTCTTTTTCTTTTTCTTTATCTTTTTTTCTTTTTTTCCTTTTTCTTTCCATGTAGTTTTGCAATAGTGTCGATATTGTGGGCTTAGGCTCAACGCCCGTGGTTGGAGGCCGATGGCACCATTATCACTCTAATAGCCTAGACGTTGTTGTTGTCATCCTCATAATGTTGTTGACATCGGTGGTAAGGTAGTTGACAGTAGTTCCGTGTCATGGTTGTTGTGGCAGTCAATTCTTCCCTGAGTAGATGAACGATTCAAGGCTCTCGATGGTTGTGTGGTGGCCAACGAAGTTTGTTTGTTTAAGTGGTGAGACTCTCTGGTATGGTCGTCACCGGTCGTGTTTAGGGTGGTCGGCCAACACTAGTTGTCGATAGTGTTCTCATAGTTAGTGGTTGTTCATATGTTAGCGCCAATAGATGTCTTGGTTGGTGGTGGTGTGTTGCATCATGTAGGGGTGATTAAAGGCAGCGTGTGAGGCAGCAAACTGGTCTCTGGTGGTTGCCAATGGTGAGTATCAGTCACCGCCTGCAAATTTATGGCGGATTTGGAAGAGAAAAGTGGTGCTAGTTACAGGTGTTAGCTGTCCTTAACTGGCATAAGGTTTGTTTTTTTTTTTTTTTTGTTGATAAGTAATTCCTGTATATATCAAAAAAATGCAATGCGCCTCTAAGTACACAGAGTGTATACAAAGGAAAGCCCGCAAAAACCCATAGAGAAATCCCTATAAATGCACCCTAACACCCAAAAAGAACCTACACAAAGCCTGAAACACAAACCCAAAACCACCCTAAGCTTACAAGGCAAAACTAAAACACCCTCCCTTTGACCCTACTAGAGCCACATCCTCTAGTCTCAAAATTAATGGAGCATTCCAAGTTTTTAAGCTCCCTCTTCCCCTTAGTATTGGAGACAGACAGCCCCGGATCACGGTCTCTATTCGCTTCAATGACAAAAAAAAAACTCAAAAGAGTTTTCTCTCATCCTACCCAAAAGTTAATCCCAAGGTGGGGGTGAGATCCATCACATCTAGCACCCCCTCAGAACAGCCCTCCTCCTCAACCACCGGAGTATCCGCCACAAACTCAGCCAGCAACTTCTTGTTCTTATTCAGCTATTTACTTGTATTATTCTTCACCCTCCGAGAGTACCCCAGCTGAGACTTGGAGACGGAAGAATAAATAGGTGTTCCACTCTCCGTCATACTAGGATGAGAGAGGCAAGTCTCGTACCAAGTTCATCCAACCCACAGGAAGAATCACCAGAGCCAGCTGTCGAGAAGGGAGAGGTACCCAGTTGCAGAGGAGGAGCAGGACAGACTTCCTTTGCAACCAAAGCCGAATGAGAAGGAGCAGGGGTCAAACCTAAGGTTATTGCCAATTAGGTATGATTCAATTTAAGGTTCAACATTATAGTTCCAGCAGTTTCCAATCATACCAGTCTAGTCATATGTGCTGATTTCCTTCTATTTCTGCATTATTTTCTCCAGTTTAGTGGTTCCTGTTTTATTTTCTTGCTGGTTGGTTCCATTCGTGGTATTTTGGTTGGTTTTCTAAGGTTTCTGGCTATTGTTTGTATATATTTTCTCTTCTGGACAAGTATCGATATCTTTTGTCAAATAGTGGTAAACCATTGAGTTCCAATCATATTGAGGACCGATCAGCCTTTGTTACCTCCCATGGTGGTTCTGGTGGTTCAAGTAGAGGATGTGAAGGTAAAGGTGGTCATAGTTCACATGGTGTTGCAATTCTATATGAGGCAATTATACTAGAGGCCGTGAATCTCATAAGTATACTCGATGTGGACGTAATAGTCACTTAGTGAATTGTCATTTATTGGAAGTTGCTCGAACTCTCTTATTTAATATGCATGTCCCAAAATGTTTTTGGAGCGATGCAGCTCTAACTACATGTTATTTTATTAACAGAATGTCTTCCTCTATCTTAGATAGAGCATCTCCTCACTTCACATTATTTCCTTCATTTACTTGCCTTAACACCAAAAATCTTTGGATGTGTCTATTATGTTCACAATCTTGGTCCAGGTTTGATAAACTTGATTCCCGTGCTACCATGTGTCTTTCTTGGGTATTCTTGAGCCCAAAAAGGTTTTTTTTTTTTTTTTTTTTTTTATAATTAATGTTGTATATACCAAAAAGCGCAAAGGGGCACAACCCAAGTACACAGGACGTATACAAGAGACGCCTAAAAAGAAGAAGAAAATAGAACAAGAAACTCAGGAAAGCTAATCACTAGCGAAGTTAAGTAAGCAGCTGTCCAAGTGAAAAGAGAAAAGAAGAAAAAGGACTTGAACTCCTCCAGAGTCCTCTCTCAATCCTCAAAAAGCATCTCACATTTCTCTCCCTACACAAACACCACATAAGACAAAGAGGGACCATCTTCCACACCGTAGCTCTCCGAGAACTACCTCTCGTCCACCAACAGGCAAACAAATCTACCACACTATTAGGCATAACCCAATGCAATCCAAAACGGCTGAAAATGGCATACCATAATGCCTTGGCAACCTCACAAGGAAGAAAGAGATGATCGATTGTCTCCCAATCCGATTTGCATAGGCAACATCTATTGATCACAATAAGTTGTCTCTTCCTAAGACTGTCCAATGTAAGAACCTTCCCTAGCGCTGCCATCCAAACGAAAAAAGCCACTCTAGTTGAACCTTGCCATTGTCATAATCCGAATCTTTGACAATATTTTACTAATGTTGATGTTACCTTTGTTAAGTCTACACAACATTTCTCAAATGTCCATTCTACTAGTGACTACTTTTGAGTCATTTACCTTCTCCATACCGCTATCTGTTCCGAGTATCTTGCCATCCCCATCTGATTCTCTTTCATCTTCCTATCCGAAGTCTTTGCACCATAGTCTACCACTCAATTATACATTTATTCACGTCACTCGTGGCCACCAACTGCTGTACCTCAATTATCTTCCTCACCATCTTCAGATCCGGCCACCTACTAAGTAAGACTTGTTACTAATTGCCCTCTATAAATGTACACAATCATGTGTCACCAAACATCCCACTATTCACTTCGTTTTATTTCATTCATTGTTTCCTTTTCTTTTTTTTTTTGATAAGTAAAAATTTATATATCAAAAGCGCAGAGGGGCGCAACCCATATACACGGGAAGCATAAAAGAGAGCGCCTAAGAGGGAGAGAAATCAGAGAGGAAATTAGAGAAACTAATTACTAAAGGAACTAGCCAAGCGGCCGTCCAAGAGTAAAGAGTAAAGAAGAAAAGATGAGTCAGTTCCTCTATAGTCCTAGTAGAGTTTTCAAAACATCTAGCATTTCTTTCAACACATAGCTAGGTAGACCCTCGAAAGAGTAAGATCCCCACCAAGAGCTAACCTTGTCGAGAAAACCTTCGGCTTTGAGCCACATGTTCTCAAATTTGAAATACTTTTTACCTCCGCAATGAACCCCACAATCCAGAGAAATAGGGAAATGATCGGAGAACATGCGTTGAAGTCTTTTTTGTGACACTGCTGGGAAATGATCTTCCCAATCCGAGGAGAGCAAGAACCGGTCTATTCTAGACTAGGTCTCATTTTCTTGATTATTGGACCAAGTAAATTGTCCCCCCATCATCGGAAAGTCCACCAAATTGTTCTCCGAGATGAAGTCCGAGAAGTCCATCATGCCCGCAAAGTAATAAGAAGCACTAGAGCGCTCACTAGGGAATCAAACAATATTAAAATCCCCACCAAAACACCTAGGAACCTCCCACACATTCAATAAACCAGCCAACTCTTCCCAAAGGACCCTCCTCTCCACATCCTCATTCGGACCATAAACCCCTCCAAACGCCCAAACCCAGTTGTCCTCCACATTTTGGAAAGAGCATGCCAAGGAGAATTGCCCCACATACTCCTCCTTACACTCTACCACCCTCCTATCCCATATCATTAACATCTCCCTCGACAAACCATTAGACCCTTTATACTTCCACCCCACATGTTGACCACCCCAAAGACTGTGAACCACCTCCCGGGAGATAGTCTCCATCTTGGTCTCAATCAAACAAACTATATCTACTTTCCACTCCTTCAAAAGACCCCTAATACGCAACCTTTTTTTGAGGGCATTCAACCCTCTCACATTCCATGCTACGATGTTAAGCTTCATGATCCACCAATTTGACCCTTCCCACGACCCCTACTTTGCATAGAGATCGTCTAGCCCCTGTCAACAAGAATAGCACTACCTGAAAAATCCCCCAAATCAGAGTCAAACTGCTTCCTGGCATCTTCAATAGACTTGAACAGAGCTACCAACTCCTCCTTCTTCCCCTCATCTGAAACACCTATTTTTGGGCAAAAATTGAGACAACTTTCTACTACCCATTAAGAAGAACACTTTTCTGTTTCGAGTTCCTCCAAACCGATAGTTGCTGAGATACTGTCCTCCTCCCTATTTGACCCAGTCCCAATTCCAATTTCTTTCTATCCACTATGAACTGATTGAAACAGATTCGTAGCCTCCCCCCGACATACCCCTGTCAACATCCTAGAGATCCGACGAGGTGAAAAAGCCACCAGAGACTGATCTGAGGCAGAGCCCATGTCCTCACATGCACCGCCTATCTCCACAGAGCACTCCGGCGAACCCCCACCAGCATCTCCAATCTCCATACGGCGCTCCGGCACATTCTGTGTTCTCTCCGGCGAGAAGGACGTCTCTGGCACCTTCTAGATGGTTCTCGGCCACGATCCTAGAATTCCTTTCGCCTGCCCAGAAGCCGAAGAAGAAGCTTCTAGCGAGCCCATCATTGCGGCTTTCCACCTCTGCGGCCCACGTTTCCTCCTCCTATAAGTCACCACCGCTTTTTCTTTTCCGGTGGACTGTGCCTCTCTCGCCGGACTTAAAGAATCCTTGCCACCAGTGTCGACGACCGCCTTGGAAACTTCTTCAGCCGCTGACCCAACCCCCTGACCTCTGATGAGACCTTTGCGGCCACCGGCGATGGGATTGCCGACCTATCTGAGTCAGGACGCACGCCAAACGTGAACTTCTCCTTCTTCGTCGATGCCATCTCTTCTGAGCGAGCTTCTCCTAATGGACCATCATGTCCTGGGTTATGAAAACCCATACCCGAAACCACTGCTCCTTTAGGTTTAAAGACCGAAGTCTTTAAACCTATACCCGAAACCACCATCATTGTTTCCTTTTCATCATTTACCTCCTAGCTATCTAGTCTTTCTATACGTAAGACAGTTAAAAATGCAATATCTAACTCAGGTTTGAAGAAAGCTATAGGATTGGAAATGAAGGCTATATATCAGAATTGGACTTCAAATCTTGTACCATTACATCTTGGTAAACAAATTGTTGGCTACAAGTGGGTGTACATGGTAAAGTTTAATTCGAATGGCTCGGTTGATAGGTTAAAAGCCCGATTGGTTGCCAAAACTTATACACATACCTATGGAATTAATTATGAGGAGACATTTTCTCCAGCCGCCAAGATCTCCTATGTTCGAGTGTTTATTTCTCTCGCTACTAATCTTGACAGGTCTTTGTTTTAATTGGATGTTAAAAATGCCTTACTCCATGAAGACTTGGTTACGCAAGTTTACATGGAGCACCCATTTGGGTTTGTTGCTTATGGGGAGGATCATGGAAGTGTATGCAGGTTAAAAACAGCATTGCATGGTCTAAGACAATCACTAAGAGTGAGGTTTGGAAAGTTCACTGAAGCTATGTGGGAATTTGGCCTTCATAGATGCCAAACAAATCATTCAATATTCCTTTTGCACGCTGATGCAAATTATATTCTACTTGTGGCATATGTAAATGATATTGAAATCTTTAGAAATGACTCGGGGAGTATTGCTACATTGAAACAGTTTTTGTAGCAGTGGTTTCATATCAAAGACTAGAGCAAACTTAGATATTTCCTAGGTATTAGTTGTTAGGTCTTCAACAGGTATCAACTTATTTAAGAGAAAGTATGTACTTGATTTGTTAGATGAAATGGGCATTTTGGGGGCTCATCTTGTCAATGATTCTATGAATCCAAATCAGAAACTTTTGAAGGATGAAGGAGAATTATTTGATGCTAAAAGATATCATCGACTAGTTGGAATGTAGAATTATCTCACTATCACCAGGCCAAGTATTTCATATGTAGTTAGTATAGTGAGCCAGTTCTTGGAAGTTCCTAGGGTCCCACATTGGGATGTTGTCCACTTGCATTATTTGTTATATGAAGCGAGCTCTTGGTCTTAGAATATTGTATAGGTGAAATCGACATCTCAAGGGCCTTTACCGATGCAGATTGAGTAGCTTCTCCTCAGATTGAAGATCTACTACACGATATTGTACATTCATAGGCAATAATTTGATTAGGTGGAAGAGTAAGAAACAAATAGTGGTAGCACAATCTATTGCAGAAGATGAGTTTAGAGAAATGGCTTCTACAGCTAGTAAGCTAACATAGTTACAATACTTCCTTCAGTAAATTGGTTTTCAACTCCTACTCCTATTCCATTATTTTGTGATAATCAAGTTGCTCTGCATATTGCTTCTAATCCTCTATTTTATAAAAGGACCAAATATATTGAGGTTGATTGTCATTTCATTCGAGACAAGATTGTGAAAATATATTTACAACATGTGTTAAGTCTGGAGACAAGCTTGTTGATATGTTTACAAAAATTTTGTGTCATAACCGGTTTGAGTCTATGTATTCCAAGCAAGACTTATATGATATGCATGTCCCAGCTTGAATTCAAACTTGGGAGGGAGCATTAAAACGGGTGTTATTGTATTAAAAGGCAAAAGGATATTGTTGTCTTTGCTTTAATCTTCCACTAGTGTATAATAAAAGTATTGAGAGGGCAATAGAATATATTGAGCCTCTCTCTTGACTTAAACTTGAAAAAACTTAACCTTGTAAACTTAGCAACTTCGAACATTTACATTTAGAAAAATACGGCTCCTTCAAGCATAGATTCTTCGTGTGGACAGTGGCATTAAGGAAGATCTTAACTTTGGATAACCTAAGAAAGAGGCATGTCATAGTGATGGATTAGTACCACACGTGCAAGAAGAGCAGGGAGACCACAGATCATCTTCTGCTCCACTACGAAGTGGCTGAGCTTTGTGGGTATCAATTTACCGTCTTTTTGGATTGTATTGGGTCTGCCCCAAAGGGTGATGGAGTTGTTAGCTAATTGAAGAGGCCAGTTTGGAAGCTGCAGCAATTTAGAAGCCTAGAGGTTGGCTCATTCGTGCTTAATGTGGTGCATTTAGAGAGCGTAATGAGTGGAACTTTCAAGTTTGTGAGAGATTGATGTTAGAGTTAAAAGCTATTATGTTCAAATCTCTTTATGTTTGGGTGGCAGGTTACAACAATTCTCGTTTTTCTAATCTCTTAGAAATTTATGGATTAGTGTTCTTTACATCTCCCTAATTGGGAGTCTCTCTTGTATACTTTATGTGTACTTGAGTTGCGCCCCTATGGGCTTTCTAATGATAATTTACTTATAAAAAAAAAACTTTCATCTAATAGAAAAATAAGAGCAATCAAACTCATCTACAAAAATGAATGAAAAATTTAGAACTATTAAAATTTGTATCTTACCAGCTTCCTTGACTAACTCAACGCATAAATAACAATATTAAAGAAAAAAAAAAAAACACAAACAAAACAAGCATTATCTGCACAGACAAATAACAAACAAATGAAGCGGACACTATGAAAATAATGTAATATGCTATCTGAACATCACTTACATTTTACTCCTACTCTATGAAACAGCCCTAGTTTATTTTTTCTTTTTTTATTATTATTATTATTTTTGCTTTTTGGCTTTTTGTCAGGAAGAAAGGGAGGGTGAGAGAAAGAGAGGGGTTAGGGGTGAAGAGAATCCAACTATAAACTTCCTTTTCTTGCCAGATATCCAAAAATTTCTACAACTGCTGAATTTTAAATCGCAGCTTTTTTCAACTAAAGAGAGACTTTATATAAAACTAAAATTTAAAGCATTAAGGATAATTTCTCCATAACAATCAAAAGATACTTAGGTATGCCTGCCTTTTACAGAAATAGCTTCAAAGTCTTATATACATACCATAACTATATCTTGCGGATCCACCTGCCAAAAGAACATTTAAACTGTGAAAAATCAACTTATTTAAGCTAATGTAGAACGAACCCATTTCTTTTTTGGTAAAAAAAATAAATAAATAAATAGTGGAGAGTACAAACAGCATATGAGAACTCAAAATTAATTTTAAAGTTCCAATTTTTGAACCTTATAGTCATCAAGCAGTATCAACTAACTGGCATTCAAAAAAGCTACCTGAATATCATTGCAAAGAAGAGTTATACCATCAACCAGTATCATATCACTATATGGATCTGCAAAAACATATTACAATCAAAATTTTTAGCAAAGAGATATTTCAGCCATTAAGCAACAATAGTCATTTGTGCTGCCCAACGATTGAGTCCAATATGAAAACCAACATTAAATAGACCAATTCCCATTGAAAACAACCATATTAAATTTTCCACACCAAATGAATCATAAGCTCTTGCTTACTGTTAGGATTGAAAACTAGAGTTCAGAGAATTGTGGGAGCAAAAGCAGTCTCACACTAAGGTCTGCCATTCATAATATACTATTAGGCATCCAATCCTAAAATTACTATATATATATATATATATATATCACAAGATAAGCTTGTCTAACACTTATCAAACAGAATAAAACGACAAAAAAAAGTCATCAGCTCTATACAAGTCGGTACTGACAAGCACTGTTGTAAATGTCAGGTAATCTAGAACTGTATATTTTTATTTTCTTTTCATAATTCCAAGAAAAAGACGACCAATGAAGTGCTAGATGGGGCAGCAGAAGAAAGTGTATAAGTAAAGCTTGCCTTTATATCTATTGAAGAGCTCCTCCAAATGTCTAGAGTCAGTAAAGGTTTTGACCTGGGGTTGGCTGTAGAATACATCAAATGCTCCTTCAAGATGCCAATCACTGGCTTTTAAAGTCTGAAGGGCAACTTTTTCACTGCAATTGGATTAGGATGTGAGATACTTGTACAAGTAAAATTTCAATTTAAAAACCATACAAGAACAACAACACCCTCTCTCTCTCTCTCACACACACAACAGAAATACGTGGGCAAGCAGACACAAACACACACTACTCCATAATCTCCAACAAAGCAGTTGTCTAAAAACATTCAATTTTGTTTTTTTATAAGTAATCGAAATATCATTCGAAGCGTAAGGCGCATCCAAGTACACAAAACAAAAGCAGCAATATAAAGATAAATAGTATAGAAGAAAAAAGACTCCAATTCCTCCAACTTCCTCTTTTTTTTTATAAATAATTAATTTATTGAAAAGTGCAGAGGGGCGCAACCCTAATACACAAGATGTATACAAAGAAAGGCCTCACTAAAGGCCCTCCAACTTCCTCTCACAATACTCAAAACTTCTATCACTCATTTCCTTCCAAAAACACCACAAAAGGCAAGAAGGCATCATCTGATCAAACCACCAATTCCTCCTATAAATGCCTTCTATCACAATCAAAATTTGGCCCAAGCGAAACGATCCTCGACATTTCTAAAGGAACTGGCAACCATAAACTCCTCCACACACTCTTCGATCTTCTCTACAACCCTCCAATCCCACATAAGCATAATTTCATCGAAAGCCCCTCTAGAAGCTAAGTAGCACCAATCCACATGTTGACACCCCCACAAACTGCACACTCTAATTTAAATTTAATTTTAATACACTTCTGGAGATGAGCCCCAATTTAGATTTCTGCAAACAAATTTTATCCGCCTTCCATTGTTTAAGTAAATTTTTGACTCTCAGTCGCTTTTCCCCATCATTTAACCCTCTCCCATTCCATGATATCAACTTGTGCTTCATAAATAACCACCTGCAGCCCTCCCCTTGACTCAATCGCAGCTAGCGCTGCCACTGTTTGCCTCATAACTAATGGAACGAGATAACCTCCCTTGCACTTGCTTCCTTCTAAGGCTCGAACTGAAGTCCAAGCTCCTGCAAGAAGGATGCCTCATGTTCCTTCCTGTCTTCACTCTCTGGATTCTGATCTGCATTCTTGTAGTGCAAAGGCCTATCTTTTCACTTTCAAATGGAGTGAAGCCAGCGCTTAGGGGCTGAGGGTAGAACAAATGAATTGTATAATGCCCTTTACTCTTCCTTAAGGATGTCCCCCTTCAAGAGCTAGTCTAATCACTAAAATAGGGGGAGTACACACGCTATGGCTGTTAAGGCGCGCTAGTGCAAAACCGTTTTTTTTTTTATAAGTAAATTGTATATATCAAAAAAAAACCGTTGCAGATGAATAGAACAAGAAGAAGAGAAAACATTAAAAAAAAAAAAAAAAAAGTTAACAAAACAAAAAAACAAAAACAAAAATGCCAGGCCCCTTTTAAAGGGCAGTTTTGTTGATGCATTCCTGTTGAGAATGAAGAGAAGAGACTAAAGTGAGCAAGTTCACAATATGGTTCAATCATCCACAAATCGAGAAGCTTCGAATGAAGAATGCAAATTGCTAGCCTTTATTATTTCACATTCCACGGGATTCTCCTTCTGCATCTTTTTTCGAGGCTTCTTTCTCTAACAGATTGACTCGCTTCAATGGTCGTAAACAAGGCCAAAAACTCCTTTTTCAACCCTTGCATGAAAACCCATAGAATGACATAATTTTTTCAGTATCTGCAACACCCAGTTCGAAGGCATTGTCCCTACTTTGTTTTGTTTAGCCAATGTCAGAACATATCTCAACGGAGTGGGTTCCTCCTCAAATAACCTATCCACATCCAAACTAGGTAGGGTTACCAAAGCTTCACTCCTATGCACACCCCCCACACCACACGCAATCAACATAGTAGATACACAGCCTTCTTCCATCTCTTTACGAATAGCCCTACAATACCTCTAAGGGAGGGAGGGAGGGAGGGAGAAGGAGAATTGGTGAGAAGAAGGTCTAACAATTGAACCTGCATACCCCCCTTAGCAACAAAAGCCCACTCCCCAAAATGCGCTTCCACGCGCCACCTCTGGCAGAGGAAAGAAAAGAGAGCAAGAGAAAAGCTTAGAGAACCCAACTCCGAGGCAACTCCAACCCCGCCCATCACGCCCCTCAATGATCAATAAAGACCTCTCCAGCCACCCCCCGCAAACATCGCCTCCTTCAAAAACCGGCCAGAGCTATTCAAATATCTCTGAACGGTAGTCTCTCATTCCCTCCCTGAACCTCTTGAAGAAATCCTTAGACCCTAAGAAGCGTACCAGCTCCTCTACCATTGAAAGCAACCACCCAATACACAACGAACCCATAAACGCCACATGTGAGTGGCCCTTCCTCCTTTCCTCAACACGAAGGACCGAGGCCACTTTCCTCACCAAGAAATCAAACTTTTTAGTCTCCACATCAAACAGCTAAAAAAAGCATCTCTAGCCATCCACCTAACTCTCTCAAAAGAAAGATCTCATCGAAAGCTACATCCCAACGCACCCACGATGACCCGCTGCTGAAAACTAGAGTGGTGCACCACTGCTCAAGTGAAGAGACAAAAACACGGGCAACAGGAGGGAAATCTGTGATAGAAGAAGAAGAGAAGGACCTAGAAGACGATCCTTGGCTGGAAGCTGGTGAAACGCGCTTCCACGCGCCACCTCGGCACAGGAAAGCAAAGAGGGCGAGAGAAAAGCTTATGGTTTTGTAAGCAGTAAACTAACGATTAACATGCATTTCATTTTTCTTTCTGAAATTTCAAAACATGATAATGTGATTAGTGCATCAAAAGGGTGCCCAGTTTTTCATCACCCGACTAACTCTTGTTTATACAAAGAAATATAAAATTCAGCAGCAGTAAAATTGCATATTATTATCAGCTTACCTCGAGCCAGTGATTGTCATAAACTGCTGGAGTTTGTCACGGTGGCCTCTACCCAATTTGTGCTGTCAAAAAAGAACAAAACCATAGCACGCATGCATACATATTATGACACCAATACGCACATAAAGATCCCACAAGCAAAACTCAACATGGATTTGAGTGCTGCCTAAAAAAACTCAATGAAACAACTAAAAACAAAAGCACACAGGTTCTATGCATACATAGAGCGTGCCAACTTCAATGGGTATGAGATTGAAGGTGAATGAAATACAAGGCAATATAAAATATTATGAGTACATCTATATAATGACTATGCATACATCTACTAAAAGTGGGTGACAAGTGTGATAATTAAATATTTTTTTTAACAATTTTATCCCAATCATATCTACCACTTTAATATTTTTGGGGTTATTTGTGGAAACTCAAAAGATTACACCAATATAAAGAATCCTCTTTCTAATAAATAGATAAGCACATACACATACTTAAACAGCACATAGACCACCCATGCATGCGCGCTCGCAGAAACACACACAGAGATACTGGATACAAGCATGCTACTGCTAAAGAGAACCATATTGAAAATTTTCAAACTGCAGTTTTGTTACACACAATTACCGCCAAAAAGAATCTCCTAGTTTAATAACAAATAAACCCAATAAAATAATTGCATAGAACTGTTAATTATGTAGGTTACCATATTGATGACATCAGTAAAAACTCTCCGCACTACAGAAATAAGTCGCGAAATAATGTCGTCTAAGATTCAAACCTTTATCCACTCTTCCCAGCACCTACCCAAATGCAGCATGCCTCTCATGCTTTGCTCTCTCTCCTCACCAACTTCTCCTACCTCCTCAAATTCTTCTTCATTCTACTAATAAATTCTACATAAATTTGGGAGTGCCTCAGCTGTGACATTTCTCATTGACAGGTGCATGAAAAAGACTAAAACACTTTTAACCAATTCTTGTATGCAATGTAAATTATGTAATGCAACGTATAACTAATTTCTTGGCGGCACCAGTCATGCACTTCCAAAATTACTGCTGTCACACTCTTTCTTCCATATTGAACTATCGTGAGTATATATCTTAATTTTTTCTATTCTCTTTATGATAACTCTTTATTCAACTCAGACTATAATCTTTTCAACTTGATAGACCCAAGTCGCAACTCAATTAAAGATTGGCAAGAGGAAAGTGGGGCTTATTGTGGTTTCTAATCTCATGCATTATACATTAGCATTCAGTCTATGAGTTTCAAAATAAGAAATAATACGACAAAAAATTGACAAGACAAATACAATTTTTTTTTTTTTTTTTTTTTTTGCATTCTAAGTTGTACAAATGCGTCGAAACTAGTATATCATTAAGAGAAGAAAAAAAAATGAAGATATTCAATCTGAGATAAAACAGGACGCTGCACCAGTAAAAACTGAAACTTTCACCTAATTAAGCCACAAAATTACAAGACACAACCGGTGAAAGTTTCATCAAACTAGATTTTTTGTCTTTTTCTTTCCCTCAGTATTCCCAGCAACCAAACAGAAGCTGCCACAGGAGAATCAAACCAAAAAAAGCGAAGCTACAATCCCTAAACCAAAAAACTTGAACGACAAAGCAGGGCAAAGAACTAGTAGAATTCACAGAACTAAGCACGTCTCAATTGAAAATTTGACACAAAGAAAAAAGATATGACAAAATAAAACAAGAATCCCACAAAAACAAAATTCTCAAAAACTCTTGAGCACCTACTCAAAATCAAAAACAAAAACAAGCTTGAAACCAAAAACAAAAAACAAAAAACAAAAAAAAAGAAGAAGAAAGAAGAAGAAGAAGAAGAAGCACTGACCATTTTGGAGGTGCTTTGGATGAAACCCCAGCTCTGGGAGCCGAAGACACAGACGTTTCCCGTACGACAAAGAAGCAGTAGGGAGAGAAATGGGTCTTGTGTTGTCTGCTTTTTGTTCACTCGGTGGGGGATCTGGCGTGTTGTAAAATGAATGACAGGAGATGTCCTGTAAAATTAATGAACGGCCTAGATTAAATTTTAAAATTTTTAAGCAATACGACAAGGTTTAGTGTTTTTTTTTTTTTTTTTTTTTTGAATTTTACAAGGTCTAGTGTTAAGAAAACGTTGAAGCAGTACACGCCGTCACTCAAAACACTTCCCTCACTTTAAAAAAAAGTTATGCATATGATACTTTTTTAATATTGTAGAGCTTTATCACAAATGGTGGTTAGTTTTGAGGGTTTTTTTATATTTTTTTTCAAAAAAAAAAAAAAATACTTCTCTCGTTCTTCTGCGTCTTAAAAGAGTGGGATGGAAATGAGTCAAATGAAGACGGCTATGCAATCTTTGGGTGGCCGATCACGCCTGGCCGCTATGTGGGTGGCTGACCGGTCACCATTTAATTCTTTATATATTTTTGTTTTTTTAATTAAATTGAAAAAATAAAATATAATGATGAGCTTTTTAGTAATTTTAATTTAATTTCACTTAGAGCATGTGTGTTATTACAAAACTAAGGAATAAGAATAACTATACCATTTCACTTTCTTCTATTCCTAATAATAAATATTCTATTTCCTAATTGAATTCATTCCGCAAAGAGTTTAACTTTGGTCCGAACCTGGCGTAAAAGTGGTGTTTTATAGCACCCAGTAATATGCTGACACCTCAGATAAAGCAAAAAAATTGCACAAACATACCATACAACAAATACACCGGATCAAAGACCAAGACTTTCTTCTCAAGGCCATTTCTTGCTACAGTAGTTTGATTGCAAGTCTTCTCTGTAGACCAAAGGAGGCTTGGCTTCAAAACCCATGTGGGTTTGGCCGGCGAGGAAGCGAAGGGCGACGACCCGCGTGGGTCACGGCCAGAAACCCACGCGGGTCTGGTCGTGACCCACGGCTAGGTCTGGCCAGACCCGCCTGGGTCTGGCCATGGGGTGGCCCGCGAGAGACAGAAGCAGTGAGACTGAGAAAGAGGGAGCTGTGAGAGAGAGGACGGTGACTGAGTGAGAGAAATTGGGTTTGAGGGACACAGTGAGCGATGAGACAGAGAACTTGTGAGAGAAAAACCCATTCTCACTACAAAAAAAACAAAGTTTAGTAACGCTTGGAATATAGGCGTTTTAATAAAACATCCCCTTATAGGGACGTTTTATTGTGTAAACGACACAAAATAAAATTAGCAACGCCTGCGCAAAAAAACGTCCCCTTAATTCGGGACATTCCAATAGGATATGCCCCAATTTAGTTAATTAAGTGTGCTTGGCTGGCAAGCGCCCTTAATTCAAGACGCTTGCTATCTAGGCGCCCTTAGTTAGGAGCGCCTGCCAGCTAGGCGCCCCTAATTAAGTGCACCAGGCTGGCAAGCGCTCCTAATTAAAGGCACCTGGCTGGCAAGCGCCCTTAATTCGGAACGCCTACTATCCAGTTGCCCTTAATTAGGGGCGACTGTTAGTTAGGCGCCCTTAATTAAGTGCGCCTGGCTGGCAAGCGCTCCTAATTAAGGGGGCTTGGCTGGCAAGTGCCCTTAATTCGGGACGCCTGCTATCCACGTGCCCTTAATTAGGGGCACCTGCCAACTAGGCGCACTTAATTAAATGCGCCTAGCTGGCAGGCACCCCTAATTAAGGGCGCCTGGCTAGCAAGCGCCCTTAATTAAGTGCGCTTGGCTGGCAAGTGCCCATAATTAAGGGCGTCTGGCTTGCAATCGCCCTTAATTAAGTGCGCTTGGCTAGCAAGCGCCCTTAATTAAGTGAGTTTGGCTGGCAAACGCCCCTAATTAAGGGTACCTGGCTTGCAAGCGCTCTTACTTCGGGACGCCTGCTATCCAAGCACCCTTAATTAGGGGCGCTTGCCATTTAGGTGCCCTTAATTAAGGGCGCCTACCAGCTAGGCGCCCTTTAAGTGCACATGGCTGGCAGGCGCCCCTAATTAAGAACGCTTGCCATCTAGGCGTCCTTAATTAGGGGCGCCTGCCAGCTAGGCGCCCTTAATTAAGGGTGCCTACAAGAATTAAATTACTATTGTGGCCTATCCCGATAATTTCTGAATTAGTATTATTTTTGTTTTTATATCACATAGTTTAATTTTTAATCTAGACAACCACATTAACTGATTTTGCATTTAGATATTTTTTAGTTTAAGTCTCTTTTAAATGTTTTTTAATTTTTAGTATTTACTTTTTATTTTTATAAATAAATTTATAAGTGTTTTTTAATTTTAATATATTTATATTTTTTGTTTTTGCGAGCGGGAACTTAATTTTCCTTTTGATTCCTCAGCTCCCGCTCTAAGACTTAATTTCTCCCTCAATATATATTTTCCCTAACCTCTCCCCGCGTGGCCCGCCTGTCCCCCCTCTCTGCATCAGGATATATATATATTAGATCCCTAGCCTCTCCCCTCTCCCTCAATATATATTGATCCATATCTCTCTCTACGGCGCTAGTCGCCCCTCTCTCAATCTCGATTTTCCTATCTCTCTCTTCGGCGTCTAGTGTGACCCACACGTTTGGCCAACCCACCGGCCATCTTCTCCAGTCGAAACCGGCCTGCCTCTCTCTATGTTCCTGTACTAGTGAGTCTCTCTCTGTCTCTGTCTCTGTTTTTCTTTGTATCTGCTGTCTCTTTAAGTTGTCGATTTGGGATTCTAATAGTCAGATTTTTTATGTATTATGTTTTTTATGAGAATTAGGAATTTTAAATTCAACAAAGTTTTCTCTACTTTTAGGGTGTAGTTGGTTTGTTGAATGCAACAATCACAATTTTGAAGAATCTCCGTGGTTGTCCTGGAGTGTTCTTTCAAATTTAATTCAGTTTTGATTTCACTGTACAGTTCGTTCATATTAACATTTATGAAAGGGGACGCTTGCCCACCTGAGCGCCCCCTTTTTAGAATGAGGGCGCTTCCTAGGTAAGCGCCCCCTTTTTTAGGCAAGCGCCCCCATTTATGAAAGGGGGCGCTTGCCCACCTGAGCGCCCCCTTTTTAGAATGAGGGTGCTTCCTAGGTAAGCGCCCCCTTTTTTAGGCAAGAGCCCCCATTTATCATAAATGGGGGCGCTTGCCCACCTGAGCGCCCCCTTTTTAGAATGAGGGTGCTTCCTAGGTAAGCGCCCCCTTTTTTAGGCAAGCGCCCCCATTTAAAAAGGGGTCGCTTCCCTTTTTTAAAAATGGGGTGCTTGCCTAGGAAGCGCCATTATTTTAAAAAGGGGGCACTTGCCTAGGAAGCACCCTTATTCTAAAAATGGGGCGCTTGATTAGGAAGCGCCCCCTTTTTTAAATGGCGGCGCTTGCTTAGAAAGTGCCCCCATTTAAAAACGGGGGCGCTTGCCTAGGAAGTGGCCCCATTTAAAAAAGGGGGCGCTTGCCTAGGAAGCGCCCCCATTTAAAAAAGAGGGCGTTTTTCACAACTAAGCGCCCCCTTTTAAAAAGGGGGGCGCTTTGTTCCAAACGTCCCCTTTTCGAGGTGTTTTTTCGTAAAAAAACGTCTCAATCTTAAATTCTAGTCGCCATAAAAACCAACATGTCCCAAGTGCCCTAATCAAGCGTTGCGAAATCAATAGGGACGTTTTTTTAGCCAAAAATGCCCCAAATAACCATGTCACTAAACCTTGTTTTTTTTGTGGTGTCTCTTCCTCCTCTGTTTTTCCCCATTTTGTACCCTTCCCTTTCTCTTCTTCAATGAATGAGAGAGATTGAGACGAACTGAGTGAGATCCAGAGGAATCAGTGGGTTCAGCTGGATGAAATGATTAGGTTCTTCAAAGGTAAAATTCATCCCCTTTGGCAGTTGATTCTTGAATTCAGTTGGGTATTTGATCCTGGGTGTTCTTAATCGAGTGGGTCTATGTTCTTTGTGAATTTGGTGTTGATGTCGGTTTAGCTGTTGGTGTATGTGAGTTTGGTTTGTAGTGCTTTTGGGGATGGTTTGGCCGAATGGATTTGGGATGGATTTATTGGTTGATTGTTGAGATTTTCTCTGGGTATTGCGATTTGGGTTCTTTGGGAGGGCTGATTTTTGAGTAAACTATGTTGTAAAGCCGGTCTCTTTCTTCAATACCAGAAGTCTTCGTCGATTTTCCAAACTCAGCAAACATAACTGGCATGCGAAGGACATTCTGCGCATCTTCTATATGATCCATATTTGCAGATAGAGAACTTTTGTGCCAAATATCCAGGTAAATATTGGTACGTTTTACTCGCAAGTGCACAAAATCAAACAAAAGTATAGCAGGCAAATACGAGATCATTTCCACGAGAATTGGTAAATTATGTTTATATAGAAGTAATTTCCTATTTAATTAATGGATGAAACTCAATTGTCACGATTGAATTAAAATAAAGAAATAAAATAAAAGATAAACTAAAACTAAAAAGGATTAGGGTTTCGATATCCACCACTAATCATGCTCAATAAGATAACAATATGTCAATGCGTCAATCATACCGGTATATTCAATGTTTGCCAACCTAAGGGCATGGGTGTATACTCCTTAAGCTATAGATTTTCCTAAGCAACGAATTAGACATGGGTGTATTCTCTAATTATTTTTTCTTCTTAAAGGATTTAGTATGGATGTATAATAAGTTGTTCTTTAGGAAAGCATAAATCTGTGGAAATCGACAAATACATGAGGCCTAGGGCATGAGTGTATACTCCAGGTTTCTCATGTTGATTAACCCAAGAACCCGTAAGGAAATTCTTTTGTTACTCTATTAAGCCTAGGACTCGATCATCCAAATTGACTTATATAACTAATTCATATCACATACATATGCTGGTCACACATATTCATATGAGAAATTCAATAAAACAAAAATTAATCAAGTTAAATACATGAAAGTATAATTGTAGCAAATGCGTCAATATTGAAATCCTAAAAAGACATGATTAGGGCTTCAATCTAGCCCCAATTAAAATATAAACTACATAACAAAATAAAATGTGGAAGAGAAGAAAAACCCAAACTCCTCTTAATCTAGCCTTCAGTTCCTTTCCAGAGCTTGTGCCTCCTTCTCCACACTTTTTCCTAGAAGGTAAGAGGTCTATTTATAGGCCTTAGGAGAGTCCTAGAAGCCTAAGTAATCCTATGAAATTCAGAGTCTAGCCTCCTAGTCCAATTATGAAGTAATCCTAGTACAAATCGGAATAAGATTCGTCCAAATTTGTGTTCTTTTATTACGGGATGATTTTGGCAAATCAGAACTCCGAATTAAGGAAATGATATTTCACAATTATTTGTATAATTTTGAGTTAGTGTTCCAATGCCGCTAAAATTACCTCAATCGGATACTTGAACTAAAAGTTATGGTCAAAATATAGAGACATGTGCAGAATTCAAATTTGAATGCAATCCGATTTTGACTCCAATTAGAAAAATTCAGATTTAATCATTTCCTTTATTTGATTAAACTTAACTATATCATATAGGCCATCTATTATGATTGGTTAAGCTTAACCATATCTTCTAAGTCTTCCCAATTTGCCCTTTAAGCATGAAACTTTTTCGGAAACGCTTTCTTTTCTTTCATGACCTATAAAACAAAGAAAATACAAAAAGGAAATAAAATTGCACAAACTAACAAAACTAAGCAATTAACAAATATAAATTAAGGAACTAAAATACATATATTTTAGCACTTATCAAGACCAAGAGTTTTGCCTGTAAAAAACAAAAAATGGGTTTTGTATGCCATATTCTACCCTGTAAAAAACGAAAGAAATGGAGGGTTTTGCATGCTTGAGAAAAGATAGGAAGAGAGAGATTAAGAGAAAGAGAGAAAATGGATGGAAGAAAGAAGATGGGTTCAGAGAAGAAACTGAAAAAGATGGGTTCAGCGTGGCTATGGAGTTTCCGGCGATGAAGAAAGGGGGCTGCAAAATAATCTTGTGTTTTCAATCCTATTCTATAAAATAAGCTTAGCTGAGTTTAGCTTACATGTCAAAAATGTATTGGGTGCTGCAAAATGGGTCTTTTATGCCTGGTCTGGATCATAGGGGCTCTTTTCTGCAAATTAAATGAGGCCTAAAACACCAAAGCACTTCAAGATGAAAACACTTGATCATCTCTTAAGAGACAAGCCATTTATGAAACCTGATGGGACAACTTTTTCTAACAATGAAAACCAAGATGATATAACTTGCAAAAATAAGATGTAAGCAAGGAAGCTTGTCAGTGTGAACCGGCGAGAAATAGCTCTGATACTTAAGTTAGTAATCTATTCTTGAGGAGGAGAATAATGAATAAACGTATAAGTAAGAGTTTTTGTTAAGAGTCAAAAAGTCCCTCAAACCTTGTTGGAGTTCTCATTTTATAGTTTATAGCCTTAGCTATTAGAGTCATGTTTAACCTAGCAAATAGAGACTTGATTGATTCCCTAAATCATGGGATCTGGACCTAGTTGTAGGAATTTCACGATTCTCCCAGATCCAATATCTTCAAGGTAATTTGGAATTTTATGCTATTTGATTTGCGGTGGAAATGTATTTCTTACTCCTCACATCATTGTAGGTCCGGCATGTTAGGCTCAATTTGGCATGTGTTATGTCTTATGTGAGAAATGGGCTACATAGGCCAATCCATGTTGCTGGCTCAATTTCCAACAATTACCCCCTCTCTTAGCACCAACCCTTCGGATTGTATTTTGTCTATTACCAATTAATGCCTCAATTGTGCGTCGAACCCTTAGAATTTCAACACGCATGCCTATTGGTATTTTGGATTAGTGGTTATGTCACTTTCTCTTTTTCCCAAACTGTATGAGTACCTCGCTTTGCTCCCACCTTGTAATCTTTGACAGCCATCCTTTTATCCCACCATTGTCACTCACCTCCATTACAGAATCCCTGGCTTCTTCAAAATCCAACCTACACAACTTCATTCAGTTCTATTTTACTAGAATGGTATTTTCTAAGCCACTGTTACCCAAATCCCTCATTTTGAGAGCTTCCGTATAACCCAATGAACAACGTATTTTTTCTTTCATTCATCGAACCAGTCATCCTTCATTTTCGCCTAAGCATCGCACATCTCCTAATCTATGATTGTTATTTGTGTATAGTCCCATTCTTCTTCCCAGTAATAGCGTATTTGATGAGTCACAAAACCCAATAGTTAAACCCTAAGAAGGGTTTTGATGAGCCGCCATCAACAAGCACTACAAAAATTGTGAGAATTTCTGACTAGAGGTTTTTGACGTTTAGCAACGGTTAAAAGGGGGGATGTAAAAAATCCCAGATTTTTGACGTGTCGATAGTGACACGTCAAAAACTTTTGACGTGTTGGGAGCAACACGTCAAAAAAAAAAAATTTTGACGTGTCGATTTTAGCACGTCAAAAAAAATTTTCGACGTGTCAGTTTTGACACGTCAAAAAATTTATGTGTTTTTTTTTGACATGTCACGCCGTTTTACATGTAAAAAAATATATATAATTTTTTTTTAATAAAAAATAATTACAATATTCCAATTCCTGATATTCCAATACAATAATTTCAATATTTTTAATCCACATACTTCCAATCCAATATTATTCCATAATCCAATACAATCCATAATCTACATCCATAATCCACATACATAATACACATCCATAATCCACATACATAATCCAATCCAATACATAATCCACATACATAATCCAATCCAATACATATCCAATCCAATCCAATACACATCCATAATACACATACATAATCCAATCCATAATCTACATACATAATCCAATCTAATCCATAATCCACATACATAATACACATCCATAATCCATATACATAATCCAATCTAATACATAATCCACATACATAATCCAATACATAATCCAATCCAATCCATAATCCACATACATAATACACATCCATAATCCATATACATAATCCGATCCATAATCCACATACATAATCCAATCTAATACATAATCCAATCCAATCCAATCCATAATCCACATCCATAATACACATCCGTAATCCACATACATAATTCAATCCAATCCATAATCCAATACATAATCAAATCCATAATCTCTAATACATAATCCAATCTCTAATACATAATCTACCAAAAACATCTAACTAGAAGGAGCCATTTGAAAATGCTAATAGGATTGTGAATTTCACATACAACATTTCACAGCAAGTTTCTAATATAGCTACTAATAGTTTCAGCCCACCTATTAGCAATCACAAGAACATACTATGAGGTTCAAAGAATATATATATCCAACACAACTTCATTAAACAAAATCCAATATCTAATATATATATCCAACACAACACAACTCCATTAATAATATATATCCAATATCCAATAATATATATCCAACACATACTTCATTAAACAAAATTCCAACACACATACTACATTCCAACACAACACATAACAAAACATATATATACATCGAAAATACGTTCTAACACAAGGCAAAACAAATATACAATAAAACACATCTGGACTATCTACTAGAAATAAGTTTCAATTAGTCTCAACAAACCTATAATTTAATCTAACTATATACAAAACAATAAACAGTAGTATGTATACAAATAGTGATGATCAACAAAGTGTGGCGCCCAACTCAACACAGTCATCCCCCAACTCTTAATCTGCATTACCTGCAAATGAGTTGTGAACTAATAATAATCAATACAAAAATTCAAAATTACTATGTAATATGATGAAAATATACGTAAGTTCTAAAATGGACCGCTGTAACTAGGGGTTTCTAATAGTTGTTTCTAACCGTTGTTTCTAACAGTTAACAATTGTTACAAAAACAAAATAAAATATATCATTACCTCTATGGGGCGCAGATCCAGACGTCGACGCGAACATGGCCTCGATCTTGCGGAAACAAGCGTCAATCATAGCATCTTTCTCTGCTATCTGCGCTTTTTGTGCTTCAATCTGCCTCGCCATCTCTTCCATTGCACTTCTTTGTGCTGCCCGCTCTTCTTCCATCACACGTCTTTCTTGTGCCCGTTCCTCTTCAAGTTCTCTAATTCTATCCGTCATCGATGAGAATGAGGAGCTCCAAGAATTTTGAGACCGTGTCTGGGACGGTGTATAGTATGAATGTATGCTGCCCCGCACCGGCAGCACATTCGGACCAAGCTGACGGACCCTGCCAGCATACTCAGGCTTATTTCCATGCGCCTGAGCATACGCGTCATCAGGTGTCCACCGTACCGTCCCTTCCATCATGGTCTTACTATTTGTCTGGTCAGTGGGCATCAATTCCTTTATCTTCTCCTGTACATTAAAAAACAAATTAGTATCTCGTATAAGGAACGTTAATCATAAGTAATTTATCAAAATATATATGCTTGAGTACTTACACATCTATCCCTGACCACGTCATTCGGATAGCCACCATCCTTCGTTGTGTGAGTCGTGACGTAACTTTGCGCTCGAATTTGAGGAGTGCCGCCCGTGGCTACAGTCTGTATAGAAAATATATTAATACAACAACAAAAACAAAAAAAATTAAGAAAAACATAGACCTAAACAACTGATTATATATATATATATATATGCAGTAAAGATATATAAATACCTCTTGATATGTCGCTCTAGCGAAGCTCATCGACCCGGTGCAGTGAGGTGTGTTGTTTTTTGCTCGCAATTCCTTCATCTTGACAGCAAACTCCTACATGTATATCATTCTTGAAATGTTAGGCCTAACCCAATTACAATTAATGAAACTAAACAATTACAATTAATTCCACTAGCCAATTGCTCCTTTTGTCTTCATATTCAAATATATTCATATATTTCTTTACTATATGGACAATAATCAACAATGGAAGATCAATCATCACAAGCCAATGAACAAATTAAAGCAAACCAATCAAGAAGACATATTCTAAAAACACTCCGGACATACCTGATTTTTCGAGTCGCACCATCTCGCCAACAAGACATTCAAGTCCTCGGCGTCGTATTTCCTAACGGCAGCCTCACCCATTCTCGCCTTCACTAAGTCTGGAGTATCACCCTCCTTGATTTTTAACTTGCGTTTTACAGCGTGTCTCCAACTCTTCAGCTTCGAGCACATATCTCTGAAGGCGTCCATTTTAATCGCCTGAAGATCGTACTCAGGCGGCATGTAGAACTGAGTCTGCATATATACCAAGTAAAAATTAGGCGTATAATTGCACACATTAACAACGTTTAAAATATTGAAAAACACATGCGAAAATATGAGAAGAAATTTAACCATACCATCAAGGCATTCCATACATCTTCCTTCGCACGAGGATGTACATGCTCCCATTCATCCCGGAGCCTAACATAAGTCCCGGCCCTTATGACGTTGCCGGCCTCTCTTCTGAATTTCATCCCACTAAATCTTACGGGCTGCCACGCCTTATTGTACTCGCAGACGATTTTTTGCTCTGGGGGGACCTCCCACTTCTTGTTCGATGGTGGGATGTCCACCACCTGAAATTGGGTGCTCCCGTCTCCCCCGATCCCTAACACATTAATAATTGCAAATGTTAATTGTTTGAAATTTAATAGTAACTACATAAATTTTATACATATTCAATATGGGTATTTGAAGCATATATACTTACTTATTGTCTAGAGCTGGCGAATGCCCAACTCTTCTGGAGGATCAGCGGCCTCCAAGTCACCTAAGCCATCATCCGCGTCCTCCCCATAGTACTGTGTCTCGCTATCATCCGGAGGCGATGGCTCACTGTATGGGATACTCGTGTTCAACTCAGGGGGGAACATCCTCTCTACCTCACCATGTTCACATACCCCCAATTCGCTCATAGTAGGATATTGTCTTCCAAGATCATATGAGGCATCCGTGTGATACGGAACCTGTTGAGACCCTTCCCCATGCTTAGGAAGTAAGGGTCTATACCCCTGGTCGTCTATCTGTATGGACCCCCGTCGTCTACTCTTCCCCCTCGTACTCATATCAACCTGCAAAACACATAATATACCCAATTAATTAGGTATATAATAGATAAAAAATGCACCACAATACCCAATCAATATATAAAGAAATAACATTAAATACGTCAAAATAATGTGAACTATATATATTATTAAAGTTTTAAATTTTTTTAAACCACATACGGATCTAAGTCTTGTCGGATGTAGTCAATGCCATTATGTGGATCCACTTCATTATTCCTGGTCAATAGGAGCGGCTCACACTCGTGGTAGTTGACACTTTCATCATCGGAACCTTCACCTTGTCCAACGTCGTATACGTTTCTAGGTTTAGTCCTTACAACACAAGCCCAATCAGGGTCCCTTTCATCTTGGACGTAAAAAACTTGGTCAACTTGTGACGTTTGCACATATGGTTCATCAGTAATTTCCTGACCCGATGGACAAGGTGTTTGAAGCTGACAAGCAGTATGCCATACTCGTCTACTTTGTACCCCCTGTCTCTCGTGTTGTCCGCCCAATCACACTTGAACAAAACATACTTAGTCCTGTCGAAGTACTCCACCTCAATTATTTCCGTCAACTTCCCATAGTACGTTTTGCCATCAACAGTTGGCACGCACACCCCGCTGTTCTGGGTCATTTTTTCAGCATCAAATGCAATAGTGCAAAACAGCTTTCCGTTAACCACATATCTGTTATATCTGGTCGCTGTGGCCTTTGACCCTCTACAATGCGTTACCAGTTTGTCACCTATTTTCTTCCTTTGTCGATCGTCCAATCGATCGACCTGTTAGCACATACGTACAATTGACCATAAGAAAGTTAGTTTTGTTAGTTGTTATGAACCAATAACTAAATATAATGGGTCTGTAACAGTTATACATCACGGTAGTCTTACGTAGTCACGGTACTAATCGCAGAACAGCGCATGATGTTGGGTTTTCAATTGGTCCTCCGTCGTTCGCCATCTATCGTATGATCCCCTAAGTGTATTCATGTGTACCCTACAATACAAAGTTTAAATTATATTATAATTCACAACTAAGGGTGCAAGGTGATATTGAACTTGCATACACTACTAACACGAGTTAAACAAAATGTATCGGTGAATTTGTGTCAATGTGACACGGTCGATGATGACTCGTGTTCCCGCACCCTTTGAACCATCCAGGTTTCTTAGAGCCCTATTGTGAAATGTTGGTGCATGATCTAGGTACCTTGAGCAGAACGCCACCAACTCCGTTGCTATGTAGCCCTCCGTAATGCAGCCCTCAGGAGCCGCTTTATTGCGAACATTAGATTTGAACACTCCAAGGCTTCTACATATGATCATAATTCATTCATTACAGTTAGTGACGGTTGTATATCGGAAAAAAAATAATTTGATGAATATTAGTAAAGTTATTTTACCTTTCTGCCGGATACATCCACCTATACTGTACCGGTCCACCAAGTCGGCATTCACGGACAAGATGCACGACCAAGTGAACCATCACAGTAAAAAAACTTGGGGGGAAGACCCTTTCCATCTGGCACAAAGTAATATAAATGTCACCCTCTAGTCGGTCCATATCATCTCGTGTCAATGATGTTGAACATAGGCCCCTGAAGAATGCAGACATCCCGACAAGTGGTCTAACTACGTTTCCTGGCAATGATCCACGCAATGCAATAGGGAGAAGTTGTTGCATAATTACGTGACTATCATGGCTCTTCAAACCGAATATCGTATGATCACTAAGTTGTACACATCGAAAAATATTCGAGGCATATCCGTCCGGCACCCTTACATTCCGAAGTATTTTAAAAAAATGTGTTTTTTCGTCCTTAGACATCGTGTGACAAGCTGCGGGCATATACGTTTGACCATCCTCATCCGTGTACGGATGAAGTGCATGTCTCAACCCCATTTCTTGCAAGTCTTTGCGGGCTTGGATGTTGTCCTTCGTTTTCCTTGGAATGTCTAGTATTGTGCCAAGAATGTTGTCCATCACATTTTTCTCAATGTGCATGACATCAAGGTTGTGCCGCAATAGATTATCTTTCCAATACAGTAACCTAAAAAAAATACTTTTCTTCTTCCACAATACGTTAGCAGTCTCGCCTTCTCTTTCTGTTGGCCCACTCTTCTTCTATTTCTTGTCTTTTTTCTTATTATCCGTCCTTGCCTTACCGGCATTCTCATCTCCGTATGCCATATCTTGTAATTGTCTAAGAATGTCATCTCCACTTAGCACATCTAGGGCACATTCAAATTCTTGTTTCCCGTCAAATGTTATTTTATTCCTCCTCCACGGATGATCAATGGGCAAGTATCGCCTGTGCCCCATATAACAAAATTTCCTGCCATGTTTTAACCGCGTGGACCTCGTCGAGTACATACAGCAGGGACATGCCTTCTCACCCCTGTTAGGCCACTCAGACAAATCTGCGTATGCCGGGAAGTCATTAATTGTCCACATCAACTGCGCCCGCAGCACAAAGTTCTTTTTTTGGGACACGTCAAATGTGCGTACACCTACAGTCCATAGTTCCTGTAACTCCTCAATTAAGGGTTGTAGGTAGACATCTAGATCCATTTCAGGTGACTTTGGGCTCGGGATTATCAGGGATAGTATAAATGATGTTTGTTTCATGCATGTCCAAGGAGGCAAGTTGTACGGTACAAGCATTACAGGCCAAGTGCTGTGGGATGTGCTCATGTTCCCGAATGGATTAAATCCATCCGAGGTTAGTCCAAGCCTGACGTTCCTGCTGTCCGCTGAAAAGTCTGGATGCAAATTATCGAATGCCCTCCATGCTTCACCATCGGCCGGATGCCTCAATACACCGTCCTTAGTCCGGCCTTCTGCATGCCACCTCATATAAGGAGCAGTATGCTCTGACATAAACAATCTCTGTAGCCGTGGTATAAGTGGAAACCACCGCAACACCTTGACCTGACGTTTCTTACTTGATGATATGGGTTGCTCATCCTTATCCAACTGAATTTCATCCTTCCACTTAGGTACTCCACAAACAGTACATGTATCCAAATCCTGATTGTTCTTCCAGAATAACATACAATTATTAGGACACGCCGGGATCTTCTCATACCCGAGGCCCATGTCCCTTAGAAAATTTTTTGCCTCATATGTATTAACTGGCAAAGCTTCATCACTAGGAGGCAGCAACTGATTGATGAACTCAAGAAAAGATGAAAATATTGCGTTACTAAGTCCGCCAACACACTTCAAATTATACAGATGTACAGTAGCACTAAGCTTGCTATGTTTGGTCCCATCATGAAGTGGCTTCTCTGCCTTCTTAAGCAAGTTATTGTACTTTAGTATGTCACCATTGTCAGTTGCTTCATTCATAGTTTCTTCATTCCCCTGCACCGCCACTTCAAGCTCACAATTGTCTTCCACGACACCGTGCATGCCGAATATATCATGCAACATTGACTGCATGGTTTCACCTTGTGCTGTGCCTATACCCTGATCTATGATCGTTGTAGTCGAAGTAGACACTACAACAGGAGACCGAACAGGCCTCTCCCCGTGATAATATCAAGTTCTGTATGCAATCATTATTCCCTTACCCCCTGTCAAGTGGTCAAATACCAAATCTGGCGGGTGGCACTGCTTATTATGGCACACCTTACAGAGGCAGTGAATTTTTCCATCAGGGACTGTACAGTTCCTAACTGCAAACTCCACGAATGATCTACACCCGTCTTTGTATTCCCTCGTACCCCTAGACTTTGTCATCCAACTCTTGTCCATAGCTTTAGTTACTGTAACCCTAACTGAATAAAATAAATCTAAGTTAGTTAGTTAGATTTTTTTTTTTTTTTTTTTTTTGTGTATTTCTTTAAGTACATCGTTTCAAATTTTTGTATATTTTTAACAAATAAACACACACATTAAGTATTAATTATAACATCTACATAATCAAAATTTGCAAAACCTAAACAAAATTAAGGTCCAAATTTAAAAACATTTGACATGCCACATGGGGAACCTAGATAAAATATATGTGGCTATCTTATTTGCTGCAAATTTTTTGTTTTCGTTTTTTATGACATCTACATAATCTAAAGTTGTAAGACCTAAATTAATTATTTTGTTATATAGGGGGACCCTAAATAAATTAGATATACCTAGCTAGGTTAAATGTTGGTTTTCTTTTGTCCGCTTATTATAACATTATGCATTTGTATGGGAAGTGTACATAAAACAAATCAAGCAACCTATGTTAGTTGTTTCTTACTTTCTTTTTTTCGATCTTAGCATTTACATACTTATTATAAATTTACAAAATCTAATCATAAATTAACGACCAAAGTAGATATGCATTTCTTATTTGTATATATATATATATTGTTACGACAATGTGCAAAAGAAAAACCTACACAAATATGGGTCTAAATGTAAATGCAAAATCCTATACAAAAAAACTAATTTCAAACTATGAGGGTACGTAATTTTGCATGCATGCATGCAAATACATTAAACAATATTTTCACCATATACAAAACATATATGTCAAACAAGTAATATTACATAACATAAATCTTAAGCAAATAAATTAATTAGCTAACATGTAAAAAGAATTTAATTTGCTAATATAATTAACTACACCAACAATATATAATAATATACAGTAATACTGTAAATAGCATATTTATATAATTTATATAAATAAATAAATTAGTATATATATATATATATATATATATATATATTAAAAT
>NC_081543.1:17032244-17049032 GCF_901000735.1 Corylus avellana | reverse complement strand
TGAAAACATCTATTGTTTTGTAAGGAAAAGAGTAAAGAGCTTAACATAACATCTTTTGAAACTCACAACATTTAAGAAAGCAATAAAAACAGTAGTGAAAGCATATAACGGGCAAGGGGTTACCTTGGAAATTGGCAAGAATGCACACAAATGCTTCCTTCCTTCCCAAATCACAAAACTCACAAAGACATTCACTCAAGGGGTTTTAGAGGGCCTGGAGGCGAGAAATATGTTTGAAGGGTGATGGGAGGTTGGGTATTTATAGGCCAGAAACGCTGAGGGTGCTACCAACTATTTTGAAAAGTAGCGGACGTCCGATACTATTTACTCAACGGTCCAAAGGGTGTATCGTACGTACAAGTATTATCCAATGGTTTTTGCAAAAAGTAGCGTACGCCCGGGTGGTCCCCAGGCATACGTCCTCGTACTTTTTGCAGGCGTACATACGGTGGTCCCCCTGCGTACATCATCTACTAAAAACAGTAGCGTACATCCAGTAACCCTAGCGTACGTTCAGTCAAAAAGGGTTAAGTTCAGGTTTGTGCTTCGAAACGCCTAAGGAGTTTTAGGTTATAAGTATGGGCTTAGGTTCTTTGTTATAAAATCGGCCTTTTCATAAATCCTTTAAACATTCATTGTAGAAAATCTTTTAATAATAAAAACTATTGTTTTTATTGGTGTATTACACGCTCCTCTCCTTATAAGAATTTTGTCATCTAAATTTGGTTTTAGTTATAAACAAGATCCTCCTGGTAGATAGGGTTTTCAAAAGCAATTAAAAGTTTAAAACAAACACATGGTCCTTGGAAAGATCGGCATGCATAATTAAATCCGCAGAAGTAGATACAATTGCATAAAACAGTCATACATACTGCATCAAAATTGCCACCACCAAGGTGGACTTATAATGTAACCAAGGCATACAAAATTGCCACCACTGTGGTGGACTTACAAAAACAGCCGACAGAAGGCGACCATCATAAACAAAAGATACTCTACGAGCGAGATTCTCTCCTAGAGCTGGGCTCCGCAGATCCTTGACCAGGTGTGCCTGATGTGGTATTTTTTGTGTCCAAAAATATCAATAATAAAAATAACCACTCGCAATAGTACGAATCCTGTAGGATAGGGCTATATTGAGGGTGTCGAACCTCAAGGACTGCAGAAGTTTAATTATCAAAATTTGAAAGATTAAAATTAACTTAATTCAAGGAGAATGATTTGTTTGTGTAAATTCAAAGTGCATGAAAATAAAGAGAGTAAATATATGAGAGAGAGAGTGTAGGGTATTGACTTCACCTCTATCCGCAGAACAATGGTTAATCATAATTAATCCCATAAATTCATTCTATGCATGTTATAAATAAATAAGAAACTACCTTATTAAAGAATAACCATAATTTATCTTCAGTTAGCACGGATCGTCCACCTAACCACTAAGATGCGGTACGACCTGTCTTCCCTAGGTATAAATTATCAAATTCTTTAACAGGATACATATAATCAATGAATAAGTGTAACCCATCTTCGGTTGGCACGGATTGTCTACCTAAATTACACTAAACTAGGGTGTAGTACAATCCGTCTTCCCTAGGCGTGGCCTATCAAATCCTATTGATCATATATCAATTAAACTCATTGTATAACCATCATTCTCATAATCACAGAAAACAAGAATGATTTGAGATCAATAAAAGTAAAATACTTTCTAAGACAAGAGAAGAATTTCACAAATATTGATTTTGAAATTTAAGAACAATTGCATTTAATATGAAGAACATAAATCAATTGTAGTAATCGTCATAGTTATACAATCAACATGCATAAATTGAAAATCTAGAAATTAAATG
Organism: Corylus avellana; assembly: GCF_901000735.1. NCBI lineage: Eukaryota > Viridiplantae > Streptophyta > Magnoliopsida > Fagales > Betulaceae > Corylus > Corylus avellana. The sequence continues at coordinate 17,047,182 of NC_081543.1, read as the reverse complement.
CAATCAAACCATTGTGCTTGGATAGGGTTACATCAACACCCCACGAAGGGGTTTAGCCGCTCATGATCTTCTAAGCTCCAAAGACAATTTTTTGATTTCTAGCTCTAGGAAGCGGTGTGTCCTTTTTCTCAATGCTTAGAGGCCTATTTATAGGGCTTAGGAAAACCCTAAAAACCCTAAAAATCTTCAGAAAAATGGAGATCAGTCTCCCAGTCCAATTGGGAGACTGGAAACCAAATCCACGCTGGAAAAGGATTGCTGCCGTGCAGTACACGCCCAAGTACGCTCGATCCGAGGTCTTGTGCGCTCGAGCTTAACAGTTGTGCGCACGAGCGCATGCATGTGCTCGATCCTTAGCCGCAGACGCTCGAGCGCAGGTGCGCTCGATCCCAGGAGTGCTACGCTCGATCCTAAATCCAGAATGCTCAGCTTTTTGCCCTTTTAAGCCCAATTTTCAATGGTTTGTCAAATAAGACCAGAAACATAAAAACAAAACAAAATTAAACAAATAACAATGCTAAGGAATTAACATATGTGAATTAAGGGGCTTGAATGTACAACATTTGGCGCTTATCAATCCCCCCAACTTACATATTGCTAGTCCCTTAGCAATATAAAACAGAAAATAAAGTGAAAACTAAAAAGATAAATCCAGCTTTCGTGGGATGTACGGTTGCATTTAGCATATGCAACAAGCCTTTTAAACCCCTAGGAATTCCCTAGTGGACGAGTGAAGTCTCGTGAGGGTTTTCCAGGAATGATACCCACAAACATTGTCATCATTATGTCATTCAAAAGGATAAAGTATCACAAAAATAATGGTTCTCATTCATTAGCAAGCTTAAAATTATAAACTCCATCTTCAAAATTCCAAGGAATTTACAAGTCAAATCACTTACAAATGGCAGATTGAGATACACAAATTTAAATTAGTGCAAAGTGAACTAATACATAATCATGAGGCTTCAAAATAATTCCAATATGAATGAATCAACATCTCAGAATTCATTGGATTTCATATCAAATGAAACAACTAAGGCATACAATTTTTTTTTTTTTTTAGGCTTTGCAATGCTTAGCTCCCTTAAGCTTTCTAATTGACCCATGTATCGAATGTTAGGCCAATGTCTCCCAAACCAAATGGCTTTAGGGCACTAGGTGTAAAGACACCCCTAAAGACTTACTAACTCGAGTCAAAAAGGCTATGAAGCTAAGCTAGCCATTTTATTAATCAACCCAAAAATTTCACTTTTTGACATAAACACTCACTACTTAATGAGGCAAGAGGTCCGGTTACTCAGCGAAAAATTCAAACTTGATTTTTTATTATTTTTTATTTAATTTTTTATACATGTATAGCATGCCAAAGTTATTCATCCAATATGTCACCCAACAGAATTCAAGATATTGAAAACAAACATAATTGGTCTTAAAATTCATACCTCACAAACATGTGCTAGTGTGCTCAAGATAGATTTAAATTGAAACAAGAAGCATCTCATGTTGCCGAAAGTAAGTAACTAGACTCAAAATTCCTAAGTCATATGATCATGTGTTCATAACTTTAAGCCTATCAATGAAATTTAAACCAGAATCAAAGCTCAACTATATGCTTAAGAATGACATAACAACAAAAATGGACCGAGTTTTGTTTTTCCATACCCCCCAACTTGAACCATACATTGTCCCCAATGTATGTATAGAACTAAAGAATAAGATCAAGAGTATAGGAATACCTGAATGAGCAGATGTGGGTATATCATACCCCCAAACTTGAATGCAAAAACACATGTCCTTGATCCTTCAGAAGTCCAAGCAAGCTCTTCCATCCTTTCTTCTTTATGATCATGTAGCACTCCACAAGGAAGAGGATTCCTCTTAACATCTCGAAACTGCTTCTCTCAACTAATAGGTCTTGATGCTCCCCATGGCGATGTTTAGGGTGTTTGTCCTGAACTGGTTTCATGATCAACCTCTTGTCTCTATGGGAGTTCTCAAAAACTAGGGTAGCCAGGGAATTTGCCAAAAAAATTTCCACCCCAATGAAATCCACTTCAGCAACCTCTGAATGAAATATGTCCCCTGTGGGGTTGTCATTAGGTGGTGGAATACTGGAAGTGAGAGGCATAGGCTCCGGTGGGTTGCTCCATGATGGAACTTCAGATAGAGGATCAGGAGGTGGGTCTTTAATAGTTTCTCCAATGTCATCCAAGAAGAAACATGCATTCTGATCGACTGCATTCCGGAAGGCATTGAAGATGTTAAATCTGATCTTCATATTCCCAAAAGAGATCTTCATTACTCTGGTCCAGCAATTGATGCATGCATTGGCTGTGGCGAGGAAAGGACACCCAAGGATGACAGGAATCTACTTCTTTGGATTTAAGACCGGTTCTGTGTCCAGAACTATAAAGTCAATTGGATACTAGAACTTGTCCACTTTGATAATGACATCTTCCACAATCCCACGGGGTTTCTTGATGGAGCGGTCAGCCAATTGCAAGACAATACTTGTTGGTTTCAATTCCTCTAAGCCCAGTTTCTGATATACCGAGTCTGGAAGCAGATTAACACTAGCTCCTAAGTCGAGGAGAGCTCTCTCAATCTCAGTGTTTACGATGACGCACGAAATTGTAGGCGCTCCAGGGTCTTTGAACTTTGGAGGAGTGTTATGCTGAATCAGAGAGCTTACTTGCTCGGTGAGAATGACCTTCTTGGGAATGTGCTTCTGATTCTTCCTCTTTTAAGTGCACAAGTCCTTGAGAAATTTTGCATAGGCTGGAATTTGCTTGATGGCATCAAGGAGTGGGATGTTGATTTGAACCTTCTTGAAGGTTTCCATCATGTCTTGTATCTTCTCTCCTTATTTTCCAAAGTGGGAGGGTGCCTTAAGCCGCTTTGGGAATGGGACCTTAGGCTCATATAGTACCTCAGGCATGGGGGCAAATGATGAAGATGCCTCGATGCTTACTTGTTTACCCTTGTCCTGATGCAGATTTTATGGGGCCTCAATTTGCTCATCCTTCTTTTCTTCCACACGATTGTCAACCAGTCTGCCGCTTCGCAATGTGGTGACGGCTTGAACTTGCTCCAGATGAGGCGTGCTTTCTTCTACCATGTATAGTCCCATAGGGTTGGTCACTGGCTGACTTAGAAGCTTTCCTTCATCCCTCCTGTTTAGGGCATTGGCAAGTTGTCCGACTTGAGCTTCCAGCTTGGCAATGGATTGAGAATGTGAGTTCACTATCTCCTGTTGAGATTTCACCATCTGCTTTATCTCGCCCGCCAGCTCACTCATCATTTTTATCATCCGATCCTCCAAATTAGAATCTGAGGGAGGTGGTGCGGCCTGGTATTGCTGCTGTGGAGGTCGGTAAGTGGAATGAGGTTGGTAGGGCTGCCTGTTGGATTGAGTTTGATTGTGTGGCCCTGGGGCTGGATTGCCCACATTTGAGTTTTTCCATGAGAAATTTGGATGATTTCTCCACCCGGGGTTGTAAGTATTGGAATATGGATCATTACCCGGTGTGGAGAAAGCTGCATTAACCTGCTCATTACCAACATCAGTAAAATTTCCAGCAAGATGGCAGTTATTTACATGATGCATAGGACTTGAACAAAATGAGCAAGATTCATGTGGTGTGTGCATGTGGGCAGTATTAGGAGCAAAACCAGCAGTCATCCATTGATCTAGCTTCTTGGTGATAGCCTCAACTACTTGGTTGGCCATGTTTGGGGAATGGCCTGCTTCATACAAACTTTATGTCTTAAGTGCTTTAGGTGCTGGTGCCCTTCATCTGGTGGAAACCTGCTGAAGAGAATTGTTACTCAAATTTTCAAACATAGCCCATGCTGCATCTTCACTTTTTAACATGAAAGTTCCCCCGCATGATGCATCCACCATTTTTCTATTGGACTCGGTTAGGCGATTATAAAAACACTGCACCAGCTGCCATTTCCGGACAGCGTGGTGTGGACATGATCTAAGCAAGCTCTGTAGCCTATCCCAAGTCTCATGGAAATCTTCTCCCTCATATTGGGAGAAGGTAGTGATGGTTCTCCTAGTGTCATTGGTCATTCCTATGGGGTAATACTTCTTAAAAAATTCTTGTTGCAATTGAGCCCAAGAAGTGATAGAGTTGGATGTTAAGGACTAGAACCAATGTTTGGCTTTTTCCTTGAGGGAGAAAGGAAAAAGACGCATGTTTAGAAATCACTGGGGAAGTCATAAGGATTTTCAGTGCTAAGCCCTAGGAATGAAGGTAGACTTCGTATAGTGCTGGGCTTAATTTCATAATGGGTTGCCGTAATTTCCGGCAGCCTGAGACATGTGGGAGTAGTGTAAGTGGTGGGAAGATAATGATCTTGCACAGCTACGTGGTTACCGTCTCCCATACTCTCAGTGGAACGCTCTTCTAGCAAATTAGGGTACCTTTGGGATCTAATTTGTCCAAGAGTGCGTTCAATTTCAAGATCGCAAGAAATTAATGGAAAAGACAAAGAACGGTGACCGAGCATAAACAAAAGAGAAGGAAAAGAAAAACTTCAACTAAAACAAAGAAGTAAAGCTCACAAACGGCCCTTAGATGCACTTAGGGTTCTGGATGCAGGTTGCCTCAAGTGTGCTCGATCGCACGGCAGGGTGTACTCGAGCGTATTGCAGCAAATGGGTGCGAGCGTAGGAGAAGATGGCTCGAGCGCTGCTGCAAGGTTCCTGCTGGAATGCGTCTGTGCGCTCGATCGCACGCGACCTGCGCTCGGTCGCAGTCACAGAGAGGGCAGCTACAGACCTGTTTGCAATTTCTTAAATAAAATAAAAATAAAACACAAAACAGAAGTAAAGTTAGCAAGTTAAAATAAATTATTAAGCTAAAATCAATCCTTAAATTTAGATAATGAATCCGTTATGCAGTCCCCAACAACGGCGCCAAAAATTGATGTGGTATTTTTTGTGTCCAAAAATATCAATAATAAAAATAACCACTCGCAATAGTACGAATCCTGCAGGATAGGGCTATATTGAGGGTGTCAAACCTCAAGGACTACAGGGGTTTAATTATCAAAATTTGAAAGATTAAAATTAACTTAATTCAAGGAAAATGATTTGTTTGTGTAAATTCAAAGTGCATGAAAATAAAGAGAGTAAATATATGAGAGAGAGAGTGTAGGGCATTGACTTCACCTCTATCCGCACAACAATGGTTAATCATAATTAATCCCAGAAATTCATTCTATGCATGTGATAAATAAACAAGAAACTACCTTACTAAAGAATAAGCATAATCTATCTTCGGTTGGCACGGATCGTCCACCTAACCACTAAGATGCGGTATGACCCGTCTTCCCTAGGTATAAATTATCAAATTCTTTAACAGGATACATATAATCAACGAATAAGTGTAACCCATCTTCGGTTGGCACGGATTGTCTACCTAAATTACACTAAACTAGGGTGTAGTACAATCCTTCTTCCCTAGGCATGGCCTATCAAATCCTATTGATCATATATCAATTAAACCCATTGTATAACCATCATTCTCATAATCACAGAAAACAAGAATGATTTGTGATCAATAAAAGTAAAATACTTTCTAAGACAAGAGAAGAATTTCACAAATATTGATTTTATAATTTAAGAACAATTGCATTTAATATGAAGAACAAAAATGAATTGTAGCAATCCTCATAGTTATACAATCAACATGCATAAATTAAAAATCTAGAAATTAAATACAATCAAACCATTATGCTTGGATAGGGTTACATCAACACCCCACAAAGGGGTTTAGCCGCTCATGATCTTCTAAGCTCCAAAGACAATTTTCTGATTTCTAACTCTAGGAAGCGGTGTGTCCTTTTTCTCAATGCTTAGAGGCCTATTTATAGGGCTTAGAAAAACCCTAAAAACCCTATAAATCCTCAGAAAACTGGAGATCAGTCTCCCAGTCCAATTGGGAGACTGGAAACCAAATCCACACTAGAAAAGGATTGCTGCCGTGAAGTACAAGCCCGAGTGCGCTCAATTCGAGGTCTTGTGCGCTCGAGCTTAACTATTGTGCGCACGAGCGCATGCATGCACTCGATCCCTGGCCGCAGACGCTCGAGCGTAGGTGCGCTCGATCCCAGGAGTGCTACGCTCGATCCTAAATCCAGAATGCTCAGTTTTTTGCCCTTTTAAGCCCAATTTTCAATGGTTTGTCAAATAAGACTTGAAACATAAAAACAAAACAAAATCAAACAAATAACAATGCTAACGAATTAACATATGTAAATTAAGAGGCTTGAATGTGCAACATTCGGCGCTTATCGGTGCCCCTCGCACTCGAGCTCCCTCTCCCTCAATTGATGCTTGGACTATGGATGTTGTAATCCCTGATGTCAAGGGATCGCATCAAGTGGTCTCGAAGCTACACGAGAATAGCGTGGTCCTCTTCTTGTGCCGTGACGCTCGCCGTGACTGGTAGACACGGATGCTCCATCAGCTTGGGCCATCCTCGGTGGTCATGGTGGTCTCTGCTCCTGCTCAGCTTCTCGGAGGTGAGCGCTACTCGCATTGAGGAATCATGAGGTTATAATTCCTTTAGATGGCGATAGTTCCTTCACACCTCTAGTAGACACTCCGACGTGCTCGGTGACCAGAGTGACTAAGGCTCTATACGGTAGGGCATTGATTTGATATGCTAACCGTACTCCCATCATCGTCATCGTGACCAAGGAGCCGAAATTGATGGGGGTCTCAATCAAAAGCTCATACAGGCAACAAGCTCGCTCAATGGTGATCGATGTGAGGCTCACTACCAGAAATATCCGACTAACCATGATGCGGTAGATGCACTGGTCGTCGTCACCCTTGAGGTCACTCATCTGGAAACCTCCTCTCCCTCCATTTCCATTTGGTGGGGACGCCCATTGGCGAAATGCTCTACCAACTGAGCACGGGTGGGAAGGCCATCAACTGGGTAAGGGTACCCTGGGTCGCATACTCGTGGTGTCCTTGTGATGCAGTTGATGAGAGTAGAGGTCACTTTGATTGGCTTGCCTCTGAGCCAAGTGTGAAAAGAGTCGCAGCACCTCATGTGGATATTGGCGTAGAACTCGTGGACCAACTCCTCGACTTCGGGATGGTGATTTGCCACCATGTCCATCCATTCCTGGAAATCTAGTATCGTTCGTACCCTTGGAGCTTTGTTGGCTACATCAGTCACGTTGATCCCTCTCTCAACTATAATCTTCCGCTCCTTGTAAAGAACCTGGTACTGGCACCGGGCCTTATCGACTCTAAAGCAGATGCGATCGTAGGTGCGGTCGGCATCATCACTATCAGTGCTGCTGCTGATCTCCCTCACTAGCCCCTCAGGCTTCGGACTACTGATCAATGAGATGTCAAGGACAACATCCTCCATCTCAAAATCGAAATTGGACTCAGGGTCCTAGGAGTCTTGCAACATAGCCTGGAGTCGGTGGGATCGCGGCATGAAGAATATGAGGTTGCCGCACTAGCTTTTGTTCATGCCATTGTCCCACACCAAGAATTCTATCAATACTATGCTCACATGCAATATCCTACCCCAACTATATGCAAAAGCATCCTATTGAAACTTCACCCTGGCATGGCAAAAATGCAAGAGATAAAACAAGACATGTTTAGTGGGGATTCCGGGATCATTTCCAAACTGTGGTTGAACATGATCAATGGTTTGGATGATTTGGCAATTTAGGTGAATGCATCAGAAAGGGATGGAGTATTTGGATTAATCACTTGAACGCCCTCAAGTAATTAGTGGCCTCAAGATTTTGTGAACACTGAGTAGTTGATATGCTACAGATGTCAGGGTGTAGATTCGAGGGTGTTTTTTGGTAAGTTGTTGAACTTGAGCAAAGCACCGAAGTTCGTTTGAGTTAGGGTTCATGTCTTGAGATGTTTGATGCTGTTGTAAGGTCAAGCCCTTTACAGTGGAGATGCCAGTTTACTAAGGCAAGAAATCCTTAGGGTATCAGGGCTAGGGATACTTCGGTAAAGTCCAAGGCTACTACCGAAAAATGGATGAGATTGAAAATAACTAGGTGTGCAAATGTGGGCCATTAAACTCAAGGCTTTAGTTTGACAAGTGGCCTGACCCGTTGACAGAATTGGGTCATTAGAACAAAATGCTCATTTTAAGAAGGAAGGGTATTTTGGTTATTTCATGGGTTTGGACAAAACATTAAACCCAGACAGTTGGGTTTTTAAATTAAAAGGGTCCAATGGGTAGGCTCAATCATTCAACAGAAATGGGACGTCTCCAAGTTAGGCGAAAATGCCCAATTTCAATGGTAGGGTTATTTTGGTAATTTTGGATTTTGGGTGAAAACTTCCGAATCCAATCGGTCAAAAAGGTAGATCGGATCCCCAACTATAGGTTTTAGGTTTCAATTGGTACATAAGACCCAATGGAGGTCACAAAATCAATCAAATTCAGATTTAGGCAAAAACCCATAAATTCAAAGGTTAGGGTTTGGGTTGATCAAAATGGATCAAATGAGCGAGTAGGTCTTGTTCCTAAGTCATGATAGAGGGTTTTGGGTTACAACTTGAGAAATCACAAGGATTTTGGATTTAGGGCAAAAACCCCAAAATCCGAATGGGTAAGATTTTAAGGATAAAAGATGCACAAATGCAAGCACAACTACCCTATATCATGACCCTAGTTCACAACTAGCCAGCTATATGTCATGAAATGTAAGAAATCGAAAATCAAAAATCAAAACCTAAAGTTGCAAAAATTTCAAAAAAAGCTTGGAAAACTTAATACCTTGTTTTAATCTTTGTAAAAAGGGTAGAAACCTTTGAAATCCTTGGAAGACTTGGCCGAAAATAAGGTTAGGAGTGTTTGGTTTGAGAGAAAATTGAAATGAACTGGGTTTAGGGTACATTCGGCCATTTTTAAAGAAGAGGCGTTGAAGAATTAGGGTTTCTGGGCGTACGTTCGGTCACGGGAGCGTATATACGGCCAAAAAAAAAAAATTTAAAGAGACAGAAGGGCTAAGTAGGTTTCGGTGTGCAAACTGATTTCACAAAACTCAAGGTATGAGTGAAAATTCATTTTCTTTCGAAGTCCTTTTTTTTTTAAAAAAAAAAAAAAAAACACATAGATACAAAACACGCTTCTAAGCACAATACATAATCCAACTACCTAGTGCCCCACTCATTCAAAAGCTACCCGACTCCTAGGTCTAGCACTCTCCGTCTGATTCTTTTGACGGGTCTTCTTCAGCCTTGACTAGTGCCTCATAATCCTTATCGATGCTGGCAAGGAAAGTGTCTTTCTGTCGGTAGGACCCTTTGGGCAATGCTCCTTCCTTTAGCAGTCGAATCTCCTCTAGATTCATCTTTGCCTACTCGTCCGCAATCTCAGTCAGTAGTGCATGCATTTCCACTTTCTTCTCCGTGCTAAGGTAGGGATTGTATCTTCCAGGAATAGGTCATAAATCTCGTACAGCCGACATGCTGTGTCGTTTCCATTTTGTTGTAGCCGGGCCATCCTTGAAATCTGCTTGGGCTTTGTTGTGCCAAAATATCTACCTAAATTAATAGGCAAATACTTGGTATGTTTCACTCGCAAGTGCATGAAATCAAAACATGGTATATTTAATGCTTGTCAACCTAAGAGCATGGTATCTACTCCTTAAGCTATTGTTCTCCCGAAGCAACAAATTAGGCATGGTATCTACTCTAATTCTTTTCTTCCCTAAAGGATTTAGCATGGTATCTGCTAAGTTGTTCTTTAGAGATCAACAAACACATGAAACCTAGGGCATGGTATCTACTCCTAGTTTTCCATGTTGATTAAGCCAAGAACCCGTGATGAGGTTCTTTGGTCACTTTATTAAGCCCAAGATTCTGTCATCTAAATTGACTTAATTAACAGATTCCAAACACATGCAAATAATGATGAGCCACATTCACATGGGAAATTCAATCACCTAGACATAATCAATTAAAATAAACAACAATGATTGGAATAAAGACACTAATATTGAAACTTAAAAAGAGATGATTAGGGATTCAATCTAGCCCTAACATGATTAGGGATTCAATCTAGCCCTAACAATAAGTTTAGTTACACATAATGAAACTAAAATTAAAACATAAAAAGAAAAGGGAAAGAAGAAACCGGAAAATGCTTCTTGAAGTAGCCTCCAATTTCTCTCTCTGGAAATTGCCTTTTTCTAAGAGACCTATAGGTCTATTTATAGGCTTTAGAAAGACCTAGAAACCCTTGAAAACCTAATAAAATCATAGGTTTAAGTTTTAGTACAATTAGGCTTCTTAAATCCCAATTATAAGTGGAAAAAGACTTCTGCCATAGCTGGGCGTCCCGAGTGCGCTCGATCCCAAGGGGTTGCGCTCGATCGCTGGTGTGCGCTCGATCGTCCCTCTTATGCGCTCGAGCGCAGATTCGCTCGAGCTTGTGTCTGGTGCGCTCGATCTTACTCGAGTTTTTCCCACAATTTGCTCTTTAAGTCCAAAACTTCAAGAATTGCTTCCTTTTCCTTCAAGCACCTAAAAACAGACAAAAAAACAAAAAAGAAGAAGTAAAACAATACAAAATAACAAAACTAAGAAGTTAAGATATGTAAATTAAGGGGCTAAAATATGTATATTTTATCACTTATTACACCCCCAAACTTACATATTGCTAGTCCCTTAGCAATAGACAAAAACACAAAAAAGAAGTAAAACAATACAAAATAACAGAACTAAGAAGTTAACATATGTAAATTAAGGCGCTAAAATATGTATATTTTATCACTTATCACACCTCCAAACTTACATATTGCTAATCCCTTAGCAATACGAAACTAAAAACAAAAAGAAATCTAAAACAAACTACTCTATCTCCACTGTCGTAGGAAACACAATTGCATTTAGCATATGCAACAAGCCTTTTAAACCCCTAGGCACCCCTAGTAGGACGAGTGAAGTCTCGTGAGGGTTTATAGAAATGCTTCCCACAAACATTTATGCATAGTTCATGTCACCCTAAAAACTTAAATACCACTTAAAACCATGATTTTCATTCATTAACAAGCTTAAAAATAGAAACCCCATCTTCACAATGAATCGATATTTCAAAAATTTAACTACTTACAAATGACAGGCAAGGCATCACAAGCTTAAAACTATGTAAAGTAAACTAGCACATAAATATGAATCTTCCAAATTTTTCCAATGTGCAATGTCTCAATATCTCAAAGTTCGTTGGGATTCTTATCAGAATGAAAAACTAAGGCATAATTTTATTTTCTTTATTTTTGGTAAGGCTTTGCTTAGTTCCCTTAAGCTTTCTAATTAAGCCAATGACTCCCAAACCCGATGGTTTTTGGGCATCAAGTGTAAAGACACCCCTAAGGACTTATTACTCGAGTCAAAAAGGCTACAGAACTAAACTAACTGATAAGTGCCAAATATTCCATATTTGGACCCATTTATTTACATTAGTTAATCATTTAGTTGTGTCGTTATTTAATGTTTTGTGTTAGTTTTGTCTTTTTAGTATTTTGTAGGTCATTGGAAAAACACTACAGCTTTAAAGGGAAAAATGCATTTGGAAGAAATCATACTTTGAGAAGACCTAGATGAAGTGGTTAAGTTTAACCAAATCCAAGAAAAAGGTTAAATCAGATTAAATTGGATAAAAGATCAGATTGGATAAGATTTCGGATCGGATTCAAATTCAAATTCTACACACGTCTCAGTATTTTGACCATAACTTTCTGCTAAAATATTGGATTGTAGTGATTCAAACGGCATTGGAATGCTAGCTCAAAATAATACATTTCTTTGTGAAATAGGAGTTTCCTAATTCGGACGGTAACTATGCCAAAATCGCCCCGAAATTAAAGGACACAAATCTGGACGAATCCTATTCCGATTTTAGACTTCTATTTTGACTGGGAGACAGATCTCCGAATTATCTAGGTTTAATAAGGCTTCTAGGACTTCCATAAGCCTATAAATAGACTTCTTTGCATTCAAGAATAGGGAGAATTTCTGAGAGCAAAATTCGACAGTTTTTCTTTTTTTAGTTTAGGTTTTCTTTAGATTTAGGTTTTATTTTTATGTGGAGCTAAATTCCCAACTAAATTTGGGGATGAAGCCTCACCGATGAAGAACATCAATACTTTCATGTAAGTCTTTATTTATCTGATTTTATTGGGTTTAATATTTCAATTGTTTTACTTCTTTTCAATGTGTGGAGTGATTCTTGGATATCTTTTGTGATTCAAGGATACACTTGGTGATTTAAGATAATTTCACATAATTGATTGCTTGATTTTATTTGCCTAAATAATTGGATATCCCTTGTGATTTGTTCTACGGATACATTTGGTGTTTCAATTAAGATTGGATATCTTTTGTGATTTACGGATACATCTGATGATTTAATTTATATTGGATTTCTCTTGTGATTTGTGCAATGAATTGATACATGGGATGATTTTGATTAATTGTTTAAAGTATAGTAAAACATATCTAAGATTTTAATTGTGAGAATTTCAGATTAATATTGATAAACATGGAAGCATGTTGTTATGATTCGATGAGTGTGAATTCTCAAACCTTAGTATTTTATCTCTTAGTTTATGTTTGTTTTTTAATTTTTAAAACCAAAATCAAAACCCTTTTTGGAACTAGATTATGATTTAATTAGTTTAGATATAAATTGCTCTTTCAAAAACACAATTCCCTATGGGTTCGACTCCGCACTTGCAAAACATTATATTGCAAACGATTTGTGCACTTGCGAGTATATTAAAATTTGCACAACAAGTTTTTGGCGCCGTTGCCGGGGAATTGTTTATTTTTTGAAACCAATTTATTTCTAAATTAGTTTTATTCTTCTACTAGTTATAATTAGGATTTTTTTTTTTATGCAATTTTTTTTTGTTTTATTCCTATTACTAATAAAAACAAAAAAAAGGATTTTTCTTGTTGTTTTTTTTTGTTTTTTTTGGCTTGTTTTACAGTTTTGCCGCAGCACCGTCCGCACACCCCTGTTAGTGCAATCGATCGCAGCCCTGCTACAATCGAGCGCACTCGGGGCCAAGACAGCAAGCTCAAGCGCACCTACGCTTGTTAACTGCCGCATCTTCACTCAAGTGCGATCGAGCGCACTCACAGCAAAGGCAGCAACTGTAGCAGTTCTGTAGATTTTTGCCAAAAATTTATTTTTGGCCCTTTTTGTGAGTATTTAAATTTTAGTTTTAATTTTTTTAGTCGGTTTTTTTTTTTAGTTTATTTTTTTAAAAAAAAAAGTTAATGTTTTATGTGGGATATTTGCATGCTAAAAAGTGAGGGGGAAGCATGAATGTTCATTTTAATGATTTTAATGCATCTCCTAGTTATAGGACATCAACTCCTACCAACTATCCTCAAAATTTTTACCCACATAATCCATGTTCATACTGCTCCAATCCTTATCATCATTATAGTGATTATCCATCATGGGGACAAGCTTCTAATTTTTCATATGAGCAAATGAACACCAGTTTCTCCAGTCCAGGGTTTGATTCAAATTCTAATTATTACAACTCGGACTGGAGCAACCAATCTAATTTCTCATGGTCAGCTCGGACTACAGGAAATTATGCTCACCAATTTGATGAATTGCACCATTCAGAATATCTGCAGTTCGATCATTAAGCTCAAACTCCTGTTTATCAGTCTACCACTCAAGTGCCACAACCTGCACCACAATCACTGGAAGACATGATGAAAACATTAATAGAAAAAGTCGACCAGTCCAACTCACAAACCATACAAGAACTGCGTCAGTTCAATCAAGAGCTCAAAGATGAATTGAATCAATTCAATCAAGAGCTCAAAGATGAACTGCATCAATTCAATCAAGAGGTCAAATATGCCAATACTCATGCTACCGCAGGGATGGAAGAATGGATTGGCGAGAGTGAGAATGAACATCCATCTAAGCATCAACTTGACCCAATGACTCAATATTGGGACAATGAGAGCATAGAGGATAACAATGAGGAACAAGAGCTTCAAGGGCACCTGATGGATAAAGGACACTACATGATTGTTGAGGATGAGTCCGAAAATTCTTATAATGAGCATGTCCAAGCCACCTCCAACTTTGAAAGAGAGGAAAGTGCTACAAGAAATTATCTTCCTAAAGATGAGGAAATTGTGGATAGTTGAGCATGCTCAAGTCACCACCACACTTGAGAGCGAGAAAATTGTTGATAATTTTAAGGAGGAAGAAAAAGAAGAAGAAGTTGAGTACCCTGAGCAAGTTAAGTACCATGAGAACAGTGAGCCACCAACAAATCCTGATCTACCCAATGACATGGAAGTGAGTACTGAAGCTCCTGCCTGCATCACTGTCCCTCTTGAGACATATCAAAAGCCCAAAGCTTTATCGCCTGAATGTCTCAAAGAGCCATCTTATGTCAAGATACTCAAGGACTTGTGCACACAAGCACACAAATCTAAGAACTACTTTCCTAAGAAGATCCTTCGAAGCAAGAAATTCTACATAAGATGGCGAAACATCCTTCGAAAGGGGTATGAAGTTTTGAAGAAGAAGGGGTGGAAGGGATTGGTTGGACATCCGCATGATAGGGGGAAGCGCTGTAAAGTTTTCTCCTCCAGTTTATTTTCTACACTTCACTCCACAAATTCCTTCTTTCCTTTTTAATTATATTGCATTTCTTTTTATTTGTTTTTGTTTCTAACAACAATTGATCTTTTTATGTTTTGTTTCTGTAAAAAAAATATTGTTGTTAGTTTTGTGTTGACAGGTGTTTTGGTGTTTAAGTTTGGGGGACGTCCTAGCCTTGTTCACACTCAGATTTCCTTACTTTCGGTAATGTATTTCTATACTACACATTGAGGGCAATGTGTAATTCAAGTTTGGGGGTATGGAAAAACACT